>NW_006912942.1:423086-588015 GCF_000585535.1 Cladophialophora psammophila CBS 110553
GTCCTGTCCTGTTCCTCGATGCTGCCGCTGTGCTAGGTGTTCGTAGCCCTAGCCGCTGCCTCTCTGGGTGGTGTTGGTGGTGTTGTTGTCAGTATCAACCAGAAACGCGTTCTCGATTCCCGATCTGCTGGACAGGCCTCTGTGCGTTGTTGCACGTGCACGCCAAACCCTGAAGTGCTCTGTTACAATACAAATCTGGACAAAGGGAGAAGTGGTGACCTCGCTATCAAGTACCTATTCTGTGCCTTTTCCCGCGAGCAGTGGCATTGACTCGAACGGCCTGGTGTGCAAGGTCGCTCTAAGTCTCATTACACTACATAGCGCGTTTCTCCCCACGGAGAAACAAAATCCGGGGTGGGCGGAATTGGTTGTCATCTGCCAACGCAATATATGTATGATCTCAAATACTCTAGCCGTTTTGGATATAGCATTGTTTTCCCAAAAGAACGTAAGCCAGCTCCTAGAGCCTATGAGGAAATGTTCGGTCTAAAAGTAATCCCCATAACGGTAATTATTACTGCTCCGATGCAGCTTCTCTTTCCTGATCCTCATCTCTGTGTTGTACCTCAGTGGAGGACACCAAAAGACAGAAGACGCCGACGTGGGCTGCGACGTTTGATCTCGTAATCTGCCTCACATCAGCTAAGCTGTCTCAGGCACTCTGCGCTGAGTTTTGTCTCTTCTCTGCTCCGACTACCTCTCCGCCAACGGCATAATGAGTGGGATTTGCTTTCCATTCCATTTAGAATCATTTTGCACCCATTTAACAGAGTTTATTTTGGCAGGGAGGCCGAAAGGGAATAGTTTGTATTGAACATCACTTACGCTCCTCCTCCTCCCCGCTACCTGAGAGAGGGCTTCCAGCATGGAGGATCTTCAAGAATAAACTCTTTCAAGATCTGGAAGCAGGAAGATGTATGCCAATAATTTTTGGGCATGAGATCAATAAATTCTGCTATGCTCTCAGGGTGGTATCTTTGGCCCCGATTGAAAGCTGAGACAGATTTTCCATGGTAACGGCTCCTCAAGGTTTTCCTCAATATCTTCTTCTCGCCCCGATCTCGTGAGAGTCGAAATTCTTGTGGGACTTATGGGCAGCCCTGGAGTTCCTCTGATGCGGCAATTGAGAAAGCTGACTAGACCTAACTTTGGCCCCTGTCAGATTCTCTGAAATTCCCAAACATTTCCCGCGTAGTTGAAGCATAAAAGAGGGAGAACTGCTCAGTGTCCATCTGTTTCGCCTTCTTTTCTGCCTCGACGAAAGCCTTGTTAAAATTGAAATAACTGTTTCGGTACTATGGACGGATTTGTTCCAGTCAATACGGACATCCTCATCGCCGGAGGTACGTTTTCATGATCTCTCCTCGTTGACTCTCATAGCACTCGACATTCAAACTGACCTCGAAGCCCGTCAGGGGGTACCACTGGCCTCGTGGTTGCCACTCGACTCGCGAAAGCTAACCCTCATCTCTCCATCACGGTTCTTGAATCCGGTATCGGCGTCCGTGATGACCCGTCAATTGTGCATCCCGCCCTCTATCTCTCAAACATTTTGCCAGGCTCCAAAACTGCGACATTCTACACGTCTAAAAGCAGTGAATCACTCGCAGGAAGGGAGTTGGTCATTCCTACAGGCGGCTGCCTTGGAGGCGGAAGTTCGATCAATTTCATGGTTTATTCACGGCCTCAGATGATTGATTTTGACGACTGGAAAACGGAAGGTTGGAGGGGAGAAGATATGGTTCCCTTTCTTAAGGTCGTACGTCTGCCTCGATCAGGATGACAACTACGACGAGAATGCTAATCTAGCTCTCTTTCGCTGGTCAGTATGAGAATTTCCAGGATCACGATCCTGGGATCGATAAAAGTTTGCACGGATATGGTGGCGAATTCAGCATATCTCCCGGAACAAATGCTCAAACCACTTTCCAGGAAGACTATTTCGAAGCCTGCAGACAGATTGGTATTCCACAAGTACCGGATGTACAAAACTTGAAGACTTCACATGCTGTCGGGGTGAGTGGATATTCTCCTATATTCTGGTTGACCGGCGCGTTGACTTCAGGCAAGCGGTGGAACATGTGGGTAGATCAGAAGACCGGCCGGAGACAGGACGTGCCTCATCGACTTCTCTACCCGCTCTTAGACGCGTACAAAACCGGACTCCAGGTGTTTACCAATATTAAAGTTGTGCGGGTCTTGTTCAACGAGCAGAAAAGGGCCACAGGTGTTGAGTACGTTCCGGTTGGACCTGATTCTCACGCAAAGCCGTCTGTCATTAACGCTACAAAACTCGTCGTCCTCGCTAGTGGGACGTTCGGCACTCCGCAGATTTTACAACGTTCTGGGGTTGGCGATGCCCATCGGCTTTCAAAACTCGGCATTAACGTTGTCTCCAATCTGCCCGGCGTTGGTCAGAACTATCAAGATCACCATGTGATATTCTACCCATACAGATCTGCTGCTGGTCCCTCAGAAACAATCGACGGAATTATCAGCGGCCGTTTCACTCTTGAATCGGCACTCGAGCAAAAGAAGGCTCAGCCCACTCGCTACCTGCTGGGCTGGAACGGGCTCGATTGTGTTGGTAAAATCCGACCCTCTGCCGGTGATGAAGAGCTTCTGGGACCCGAACTCAGGGAACTTTGGGAACGTGATTACCGACCTCGCCCGACACGGCCCCTGATGCTAATGTCTTCCCTGGCAGCGTTCGTTGGAGATCACACTGGTATCCCCCCTGGTCAACATTTCAGTCTAGGACCTTACACGCCGTACCCTTACTCCCGTGGGTCAATACATATTACGGGCCCCACGGTTTCAGATCCGCCTGACTTTGATTGTGGGTTCCTGAACCATCCAGCTGATATCCAGAAGCTCCTGTGGGGATACAAGAAGCAGAGAGAGATTGCACGGCTCATGACGCATTATCGCGGTGCCCTAGAAGTTGGACATCCCGTCTTCTCTAAGGAGTCGAAGGCAGGATTCAAATTTGTCGACGACCAAGACCGGAAGACCGGGCGCTATCAGCCAATCGAATATTCCGAGAAAGATGACCAGGCGATTGAGCTATTTATTCGGCAGAATGTCAGCACCGCATGGCACAGTATGGGAACATGTGCGATGAAGACAAAGGAGCAAGGTGGGGTGGTGGACCCGGGACTGAACGTCTTTGGAGTCCAGGGACTGAAGGTTGTTGGTGAGTGTTCTCTTCTGGTTGGACTAGTTGGAAACTAATGAAAACCTGCACAGATCTATCAATTTGCCCGTCCAACGTCTCCGCCAACACGTATGCGACCGCACTTACGGTCGGCCACAAGGCCGCCTCTATTATTGCGGAAGAATTGGGCCTGTCTTATCCTATCTAAACCAATTTCTGTGGTCACCAGCATAGCGCGTTTTCGCATCCAGCTACGATGGACCGTACAGTACTCGGCCAAGTGGATTTTGCACGAAAGCCTAAAAAGGTAGATAGATGTTGGAACAAAATACTCATTGTTACCGAAGTTGACGATGCTCAACACGTAGCTGAAGAGAGACTGGCCTTCAAGTTCTGGAACTTCGTATGTGCATTGAAAACCAACCTTGTTGTATACACACCTTTCGTTTAGACCTCGTTTTTGATCATCCCTTGGTGGTGCAACCTACCTGTTCGCTTCCACAGTTTCTCGATCGCTAGGTTCTTCAACGCCAACAAAGATTCCGAGTCTCCCTCTTCCTCAATCAAGGCATTCAGAATCACTCTCATGGGTCCAGAGAAAGAGAGCCAACACGACTGTTTAGGAATGGCTTTTTTCAATATGCCAAATGTCTATATCAACAGGAAATGAGTCGCCGCTACGGCAGATAGACAGACATCTCGAAGGATAGATCGATGCTATCAACCATCTGGACAGGTCTCAGTGTTACACATCTCCGTTCATGTCACTAGCCAGTCAAATAGCCATCTGATTTAATGCGGGCCTCTGGATGGATAAGCCCACATTGGGTCAGACCGAACGCTCGGAATCGGGGAGTCGATTCATCGGACTTGATATACCTCGTATTAAAGCAGCAGATCCAGCTGGTTAGTGCGGTCCCACTCCCTCATCCTGGGCTCTGTCTTAAGCCAATGGAATTGCTTGGGCAGAGAAAGTGGTGAGATACTTCTCAAAAAAGGCGGATCTGTACTCGATAACTGTCGTTCTGTCGCACCTGGTCCTAACGCGGTGGTCAAAGCAGCTTGCGCGGAGATGTATGAGGTAGACACAGCAATATCTCCTGAGAGCTGGCGTTGATTGGCTGTCACGACTGATCTATTTGTTAGCCTAGGTAATTTCAAAATGGTGGGTGTTAGAAATGTATACCTTGTCGTAATATTGGTAAATAGTCGCTGTGGTATATGCTATCGGTCTAGCCCTAACCCTCTACGGTAGACATCTTCCTTTATATCCTTGGTGATTTTGCTCCTGTAGAACCAAAAGAGTTCCATCCTCTTCTGGCTGGACCCTGAAGGGTTCAACGTGTGCCAGGGCATTGGGAAACGGCGAGGATTATTGCAGATGATTAACTCACGACATTTGAAGAAATGACGATGCAGCCCTTTGCTCTGTATTATACTAGTCACGACAGCAAGGTGCACCACCTACGTATCGAACCCTTGACATGGCGCACATAAAGTAGCCCGGGCACTGGAATCCCTTGCATCTGCATAGAAACTTGAAATTTTGAGGAGACAATAGTTTCGACATCACAGAAGCATGCTTGGGTGGCCCCTTACAGCCATCCCTGATGGAGCGGAAGCGATAAAAGTTTGAGTATCTCTCGCTTGCTTCACCACACAAGGAACTTCACCAAACTGGGTGTCGATTTGTTATAACGGACATTCCAAATCCTCCCAAATTGATTCCACTTCCGTTGGGCGGGTTCCATTTTGAGGGCGAGGTCAAGGTCCCTGCTTCTCCCAATAGTGAAACAGTCTTGCCTCCCCGCAAAAGGTCTTCACATGCGCCTCGGAAATTTCCAAGATGCTGAGGTGTTAGCTGATATTGCCAGAATTCATCCGTTTCCGACCCCAGATAAACCAGCAGAATGTATAAAGATGCTTACGTTTGTCATTAAACTCGTTCCTTACGTTTGTGAGCAGGATCTGAACCTCCGCTTCTGACCAGCCAAGCGCCCGAGTTAGATATCCTAGTGTGACGGCTTCGACAGCCTCATTCATCTGTGCTTGGAGGAATACTCCTATCCGACGAAGTTTCTGATCTTTCGGCCATGCGCCTATCGGAGTCTGGGCTCCATGATCTCAGTCAGAACGTGAACTATGTTTCTGCCACCGGAGAAAAGAAAGGCTCGTTGTGGATTGATAAAGAAACAGGGCGGTAATCGCACTCACCTTGATTACTTGGGTCTGTATGTCGACAAATCCAGCTTCTTCGAGGTGGGCCTTGAACCGAGATGCATAATTTAGGCGTCGGCCGAGCGCGAGACTGCCCTCGTCGATCAATTTCTGCCATTTGGCGATGGCCGAGTCTTCCGATAAGCCCTCAGGCGACTGGGAGTAGAACCATACTTCGAATTCCTGTATCTCGAGCCAGCCGCCGGGATCGAGAGATGCTAATGCTTGCTTGTACATCGTCGACCAGTCTCCGATGCTGCCAGACATGCTGCGCTGGTGGATGTAGTCGAACTTGCGACTGGGTGGGTAGACCCATTCTTGCTCCAGGTCATCGATCATGAAGGAACAATTCGGAGCAGTCCTGTTCGATTTCAGTCAGACTTGGTTTACCCAAATGTATGTGATGTGACAAGATTACATTTGCGGCTGAATAGGACTAATATCAACCCCTGAAGTAATCAGTAAGGAGTTTTGCTCGTGTTTACGGCAAAGCGCGTACCGAGAACTATTGCCGCGGGAAACTCACTGAAACCCGTCAGTATACGCTGCTGAGCGCCAATGAGGTAGAGAACCCTACTCCGCGCACTCTAGCGCCCAGAGTCCCGTCCCAGTACCGATATCCAGCACCCGCTGTGGGTTCCCAATTGGGGCGACGTGTAGCCGGCCATCTTGCACGAGGCGATAAATATGGTGGAGCATATCCAGTCGATCTTGTTCTCGCATATCGTTGGGCTGAAACAGGTTAGCATAGTCTACGTTTGCTTACTGAGCGATCGCACAAAGATGTAGGAACTGCCAGCCATTTGCTGATATCTTCTGCCATTCTATTCCATGTCGTCAATGGACCATGAAGCCATGGCCGAGCATTGCGGAGGACTTGCCTCGTATCTGCATCATAATTAGTAGATAAAAAAAAATTAGTCCGGAATGGGCGTAAACTTCCACATAATTCAACATAGACGAATGGAGTGATGTTGTTATGGAGGCTGCGTCGCTGGATCTCCATCAGCTCCTGTACACATTTACACATTCCAAGTGCGCGGACATACCTTCCCCCATATCCTGAATCGCCATCATCTGCGCTATCTTCGGCTATCTGCCCGAATCTTTAGCACTCGCACTGACCGCCTTGCTGCTCGCCCACTTGCCTGGGCATCAATGTGCGCGGCTTCCTCCATGGAGGCAATTTTTCTAGACCCTGAGCGTGGGTGCAAGTCGAGAACATCACAAGCAACCTCCAAAATGGATAGCACAGATGGAAGAAATGTCAATTTGCAGATGTTGGTGCTGTTCGCGAGGGCTTAACTAGCACGGAGGGAGTCTACTTAGGTCAAGTGGGTGGTCCCGCGTGTCTACCTTGTTGACCCGGGGAGAACGGACACCTACATCCGTAGCCGCCGGCGCGACCACGTACTGCAAGTGCAAGTAGGTGAAGACCAATTATTTAAGTAGACGCCAGGCGGAGCTCGCGGCGGGCGGGTAGATGAAGCCTAGTTGCCGTAGTGGGGTTACACTCGGTGGCTTTTATGTCCCACGTACTTACTTGTACTGGTAGTGGAGGACCATTCCAGGTGTACTAACAGGTAGTACTTGTTAAGTCCACCAGTCCGACCGGGAACAATATTTGTCTTGCAGATGGCAGCCGTTAGGTGCCCCTCTTCCGGGACAGGGGACCTCGTCGTTCCCGGCATCTTTATCTTCAACCACGTGCCTGACAGTCCCCTCCTCACCGCGCTGCATTACATGAAGCGTATCCCCTCTGCAGACCTGTCTTCGTACATATACGGCTATGGCTCATCGGTGTTATTCCAAGTAACGAGTAGCAAGCTGCCTAATAAATCGTACCACAAACAGGAGCCATGGCCTGGCTTGAGAGCCCGAGTGCCTTCCCTACTGAATTGTTGTACGTGTTTGGGCCCGTATTAGCGACGACTTATCTTCTTGCCCTGGCGAGCTGGCGTTTGTATCTCTGCCCTGCAGCGGAAATTCCTGGACCGACATTGGCAAAACTCACGTACTGGTAAGACGACGTTCACAGATTCCATTAGCCACAGTCCCTCAGCCGACTCACCACCTACATAGGTACGAATTCTACTACGATGTCATTCTCAGCGGTCAATACATCTGGAAGATCCGGGCAATGCACGAGCAATATGGCCCGATTGTGCGCATCAACCCGGAGGAAGTCCACATCCAGGACGCCGACTACTATGACCAAGTGTATGCGGGATCAACACACAAACGGAACAAATGGACCTTTTTCACAAACCAAAGTGGGCTGCCTCAGTCGGCGTTTGGGACTCCAGACCACAATCTCCACCGTATGCGCAGGGCAGCGTTGAACCCGTACTTCTCCAAGGCCAAAGTGCGGAGCCTACAACCTCGCATCGAGTCTCGACTGAACAATCTGCTGACTCGGTTTCGCGAGTTCCAAGAGTCCGGGGAGCCTATGACGGTGTCGTTGGCCTATGCGGCCCTCACCAACGGTTGGTTGGTCCCGCTCATTGTCAAAACGTCCTAACGAGGCCGGACAGACGTCGTCATGGAGTATGCATTTGGGCGCAGTGACAATCGACTGCTGGCCCCCGACTTCGACCCGAGTTTCAAGGAAGCTGGCGAGGCTGGGGCCAAATTGGGTCATTTTGTCAAGCAGATGCCATGGGTGTTGACTCTGATGAAATTTCTTCCCGACTCGGTGCAGATTGCTTTGAACCCGGTCATGGCAAGTTATATCAAACTCAACAAGGTATGGTCTTCCAGGATTGAGACGTCAACGTCTTGGGATCAACTGTGAACAGGGAAGTTGATACAGCTAAACAGGACATTATCCGCCATGTTTCCGAGATCTACTCGCATCGCGGCGATACCCACAGTAAATATAACTCGCAAACGACCATCTTCCATGCGATTCTCCAAGGTGATTTGCCCGAGAAGGAAAAGTCTCCCGACCGCCTTTGGCAGGACGGGCAGGTGGTGGTAATTGCCGGTACATTGACGACCGCCGCGGCGCTCTCGGAACTCACATACCATCTCCTACGACAACCCATCGAACTGAAGGCTCTCAAAGATGAATTGGCAATGGCCATGCCGGACCCAGCAGCTGTCCCGGACATTGCCAGGTTGGAGCAACTCCCTTACCTCACGGCCGTCATCAAAGAGAGTCTCCGTTTAAGCAGCGGCATCAGCACGCGGTTGCAGCGCATCGCCCCAGACGAGACGCTCATCTACAAGGCCAAGGTCTGGGACAACAAGAAGAAGACCGCCAGGGACAAGGAATACATCCTTCGTCCGGGGATCCCTCTCTCCATGACCGGCCTGCTCATCCACCACTCGCCGATCTATTTTGAAAATCCCATGGCGTTCCGTCCGCAACGATGGATTGACGATCCGACTCTCGAAAGATATCTCGTCCCATTCTCTCGTGGAACCCGAGCCTGCGTCGGCATGAACCTGGCGTATGCGGAGCTCTACCTCACGGTGGCAGGCTTGTTTAGAGAGTATGGGAGCCGAGAGGTCCGCTTCCCGGAGGACCAGGGATTTCTGGAGTTATACGATACAAGCTACAAGGACATCGAGATCATTGGTGATGGGGTGACCCCGTTGTACCAGCCGGATAGTAATGGAGTCAGGATCGTGGTGCGTTCAGTGTGACCTTTCTGCCGTAAGCTGAGCGGATGACCTGCTTGCTCAATGGGGGGTGGCTGTATCGAAAGCCTATACAAGATATTATTCCATCTATTGTGATCTATCTGGCGCAGGCTGGCTGCATAAGAGGCAGGTAGTTAACTCCGAACGTGGGTACCAGATGCTAGTGAGGTAATAGGTTTCAAATGTTTCCGTCCTTTCGCTCTTTCGTGCCAAGATTGCCCACGCCCCATGTGGGTGGTGATTTTCGCTTCAGCTGGTCACACTTTTTCACTGCTCTCCGGCTGGGTCAGCCATTGCATTTGCCACAGCAATAGGCAGAGGAACCGGGGCTGAGACCTGGGTCGGAGCCGACATAGGGGTCGGGGTCGGGCTAGGGGCAGGCGTAGGAATAGGAGCTCCCTGCGACGCGCCACCCTCTCCCGGCACCGGTACTCTCGGCCCTGGGCTCACTGAGGGCGGTCTGCTGGCGACGGGTTTTCTCTGGGGAGGAGAATGGGCCATGTTCATGCCGTTGGCGGTGCTTGGTTGGAGAGTGTTATTTGCGTTATTAGGGGGAGGGGCATTATTCATGTTGTTAGGGTTGGCAGGGTTGCTGGCGCCGTTGACGCCGTTAACGTTGTTGGCGGGCACGCCATTTGACTGAGACTGTGGTCCCGGTCCCGGTCCCGCGCCCGGGGGCTTCTGCAGCATATTTGGGTTCGGGTTTGGCCTTGGACCGCCGGCCTGAGGGTTGACGGCACCCGCAGGTCTAGTCATCCCGCCTCCTGGGTGTCCATGGAGGCCTTGAGGATTGCTAGGGCCGCTGGGTCTCGGCGGTCCACCAGCTAGATTGCCATTAACACCCTGAGGATTGGTAGGACCGCTAGGTCTCGGCGTTCCACCTGCCGGATTGCCATTGACGCCCTGAGGATTGCTGGGACCGCTCGGTCTGGCCGGCCCGGCCTGGATATTCCCATTGACGCCTTGGGTATTGCCAGGGCCGCTAGGTCTGACCATTGCGCTCCCCATACCGGGAGCCGCCGTAGCTCCTGATGCGTCCTTCTCATTGACCCATTTAAACACAAAATACATTCCGATGCCGCAAAGCCAGACAAACACCCCTACCCCTGTGGTGAAGAACAGGGTCGGTAAGAGAATGATTAAGGCAAACCCCGCCGCGACGGTCACAAACAATAGAACTCCGAGCAGGACCACAAGTACGCCTGCCAGCAAGGCGAATGTAAAGACCGTCACGGTCATGAGCCCGAAGAGAAGGAGCGGAAGGCCGCTGATGGCAGTTTGACTGAGCAGGAAACTTGCAAGGTACGGTCGTTCGGTGGCGAACTTGATCAGCGCTGCCTTCCACTGTTGGCGTTGCCGGGGCGGGAAGAAGCGATCGAGATAGCTGCCAGACAGGTTCGCCAGGTTGTTGACGCCGCCTTGCACGATGGCGGTTGCAGCGCCCATGCTGGGGCCTGCTGTGCCACCGCTGGCGCCAACGTTAGGCTTTGGAGGAGCGGCGGACATCAAGTCTGTGATTCTCAATGATTGTCAATGAAGGACAAGGTGAGGTGGTCTTAAGACGCCTTAGAGACCAGGCGTGTCAGATCAGATAGATGAGGACCGGCTTATTCGTAGAGGGCACGCTTTGTTGTGATGGAGTTGAACGGCGCCAAGGCTTCACGCGTGGTCTCCTCTGGCGTCTATATCTTGAGGAGGCAATGAGGAGATGGATATTGTATTTGCGTTTTGTAGGTGCCTTAAGTGAGGATGCTGCTGTTGTAGGTAGTTGTAGTCGTGGTTGTTGATGGTGTTGATGTTGTGGCTGGTGAGATCAAAGGGGGGCGGCAGGGGGCTGATACTCGGGACTTTTTAACTCGGCGCATAAGACCACCAAGACATAAGATAGTGATAGCGTAATGTCTAAGTTTATATCCAACTCTGACTTTGTTGATCCTTCGGCCTCCATTTGTTTCAAAGATAGATATTGATTACATGCGGCGGTGGGCCTCGTTAAACCCTGAAAGGAAAAGGCAATAGGAACTGGTGGACATGTACAGAGTAGGACTGCATTCTTCGCCCTCCTTCTGGTAAGCGGCAATGCTCACCCATGAATTATAATGATGGACCGATTCATTATCAGCGGGCACAAATTTAATCGCTCTGCTCGTCAATTGTATCAGGGATTAAGAATCAAGCTACCGGTACAATACTACTCGATTAATTCCTCATTTAATCACCGAAACCAAAGCACGCATCCTTGCTCTTACTGGCACAACAATCTCAACATCGCGACGTTGAATTCGTCAATGGACTGCAGTCCACGGCGGTGGAAAGTATCCTAGATCATTCAAAATGGCTCGGCCAGCACCTGGGTCGCCCCCGCGTGTGCGAGGATTGTTCGGCAAGCATCCATCATGGCTGGGATGCCACAGAGATAGAAGTCGGTCGTGGCGGGATCGAATTTGAGTTCGGCCAGTATATCTGTCACACGTCCATGAAACACACCCTCTGCCAACGGATCATCGTCAACACAAACCGTAGTTCGTGGCAGAGGCTTGAAGAGGCGTGTGATGTCATCTTCCCGATGATAGCAGCCGAAGAGAAGCTCGGCCGAGTCGAGTTCGCCAGAAGCCGCCAGCGCTACAAACATTGGCAGAAATGGCGCGATGCCCGTGCCCGTGGCGACGAAAACCCGACGATGGGAGTTGCGTCGCAGTTGAAAAGCCCCGAATGGCAACTCAACCTCTGTTTCCTCGCCCGACTGGACGCTATTGGCAAAGGCCGACCCGTCACCACCGGTGCGAGTACTGACAAGCAACGTCAAGCTTTTACTCTTAGAGTTGGCGATCGAATAGTTCCGCCATTCGAAGGGTGCAACGCGTAGCAGAACGTATTGACCGGGTGCACAGGAAACCAGCTCGTCGAGTTCAAATTCAAGTTGCCAAATGAATGGTGTCAGTGCGGTTTTGTTAACGAGCATGGCGCGTTCCTTCTCCGGCGAGCGTATCGCCGCCGTCAATGGGAGTTCAACCGCTGGTGTGACATGACGGGACGCCCACATGATGCGTAGAAAGCCGAAGGGACCAAGCACTCGACTCGCCGCCAGCACACCACCGAACAGTGCCCCAGCCACTCCAAGACTCGATGCATCGGTCCCACTAATCTGCAGGCCGGCGACTGGTGAAGGCTTCGATAGCACAGACGAAGCGTAGGTCTGCGTTGTCCCCTTAAATCCGTAGATGGCGCCAGCAGAATGCGAGGTGTAGTCCTCCACTGAAAGCGGCGTCGACAACTCGGAGTAGTGCAGCAGTCCCTTGAGCCCCGGCGTGGCACTCTCAGCGAGATCCAAAAGCCCCCGAGAGATCCGATTCTTGAGTTCGATGTACTCCTTTCCTCGCGCGCCATGGCTTGTCCCACGCCAGGCCGAAAAAGCGTCTGCCTTGACCAGAGCGAGGATTTCGGCGGTATGGAAACGGTCGTCACCAGACTTGGCTGAGGGAAATGACATGAACACATGTTGAGGCTTGCCCGCTAGCACCGCCTCCGTCTGGGCATTGATGTCGTCATGATCGAAGGTGGTGTTAATCCAGTAGTTCTCGCCCTTGACGCCGAGAGTTGAGATGGGCTCATTAAGTCGAAGATAGAGAGTGACGGCAGAGAACCCGCCCTCGAGCTGGCCCAACTGCTTTCGTATTGTCGCGGTCTGTCTGCCAATCACGCCGTCTGTGGGCAGCAGCTGATTATACGTCGCTCCTGCGCCAACGTCTGAAATGACAATAGGTGAGAGGTAGATGACCTCGGTCGGCTCAGCTCCGCGTCCGTCAATGGCTTTCACGCCCACGACGCGCGTGCCTTCAGTGAGGATCGCGGTGACATTTTGACACACTTTCACGGCGCCACCGTTTGCTTCGATTCCTACCTCAAATGTTCGCGCGATGCGGCTGGCTCCCCCTTTCGGAAACCAAGCTCCTTGCAAATAGCTTCTAACGACAAGCGAATGCAGTGCGAAGGCACTTTCGCTCGGCGGCAAGCCGTAATCCATCCATTGGCTGGCGAGCAAAGCCTTGAGTTCTGTCGATTTGAAATGCTGATTGAGATAATCGCCAGTAGTTTGCAACGCATGGTGTGAACTTAGTCGGCGCCACCGCTCCAGCAGAAAGTTAAGCGGCCAGGGCAATATGGATTGCATGGTTCCGCGCGTATGCCAATCGGCGGCTTTGTTGACATCGACAAAGTAGCGGCGAATTGCAGCGGCTTCCTCGGGAAAGCGTTGGATCAGCCGCTCCTCGTAGCGAGCCTTGTCTGAAGGTTCAGCGAAGCTCAATCCTGGGTACAGGAATCGTTCGAAGTCATCATCCATAGGATTCCAGTCAAGAGACTTGCCTGACATAAAGTCAAACAACCCGCGGATCGGGGAACCAGGCTGCACGCCGCCAATATAGTGGACTCCGACATCCCAACTGGCCCCGTCACGACGAAATACGTGCGTTAAACCTCCTCGTTCAGAATGTTTTTCGAGCACCAATACCCTCATTCTACCAACCTTTGCCAGAAGCGCAGCCGCCGCCATGCCACCAATCCCCGAGCCAATGACGATCGCATCCCATTTCTGAGACATGACCCTCTTCTTGTTGTTCAAAGGAAGATGTGATGAGAAATGGTCGCACAGAGACGATTCAAAGATAGGGTTTAAGGAGATTTGGAGAGCAAATAATGTGAACGCCCCGTGTGGGGATCTGCTAAGCAACTGTGGAAATTATTGCAATAGGATATGAGCAGTTATTGTCCCAAAGGTGTGATGGTGAGGGAAGTCTGATACCCACCTTTGCCATGAATATATACCTCCTGCATTCAATCCGACATCTTGTTCGGACGTAGCAAATCACCACTTACGGACGTGTGCCAGAAAACGTGGGCATATTAAGCACTTCCAGGCATGGAGAATCAGGATCTCTCATGATAATTGCGCGAGCATGGCCGAGTGAGGACACCCAAAAAAGCCCATCATAACACCGCGGGCAAGCAAGAGCTGCAAAACGTCTGGCAAGCGGCCAAGGATACATGTAGCAAGGTTAGTTTAACGGCCGCAAGAGACAAGCAGACCATGGGAGCAGGCTGGTCGACCCGGGGGATGGTCGAATTCTCGCCCGTCCGTCACCGGTCACTCCACACTAGAATCTCACGCCACATGTGCATCAAATAGCCAGATCTCCCATGAGGCTCGATGGTTGGCGGAGGCGTGGTGCCCGTTGGGGAAGCGCAGGAAGGGATTCTTGGAGAATTTCATTGGTCAGAAGAGTGGAAGGGCTGGATTTCAACCTTGTTGTTCGAGAAGACGGCGGCGAGAATCTCAAGTTGGTACCTATTCTGCCGGACGCACGTGATTTCGCGAATGGCTCAGCCTTGGCGCGTTTCTCAGACGCGTCGCGTCTGCGAAGCTCTACTTGTAGGAGTCTCATCAAATTCTACCAAATCATTTCAGGCAATTGCAGGACAGACAAATTTCTCTCTTGCACGTAATTTTGATTCCGACTACGCCATCACAACTTCTCTATCTTCCACTGAAACCACCTCCGCAGAGCTTTCGCGTGTGCCTCTGCACTACTATCACCAATCTTCCGAGGGACCTCCCCAACACCATGAAGAGGTAGAGGATGATGCAGAGACCGATAAGGCCACTTGTTGTCAAGATTCTCCTTCCCACCCAGTCGATCGTGATTATGTTGCCGATACTTCCGAAGATTGCCAGCATTTGGAAGACGCAGGTCGTGGGAAGAAATTTGCTGGTGTTGTACCCGAGACTGGCGAAAAGAACGGATTGTCGCAGCACGGTCGGACGAAATATCAACCGTGACAAGGAAGAAGAGCTGAGAGTGCCCCCGTTCCTGAAGATGAAATGATCTGGGCGCCATTGATCTGTAAACTGGTCTACCCGACTACGGCGAACTGCTCGGTATAACTCTTTTTTGTCGGTGAACATGTCAAAGACATTAGCGCTGGCGGTCTCGCATCGCTCTTGTTTCAGCTGGGCAGCCATCCATGGATATCATCTCTCCCCCGGAAGGAGTGAGCCGCGTGGTCGTTTTGGAGCTGCTACAGCCTTGTTCGAGCTTCTTCATGTTGCCGTCTCACTAAAACTAGCCACCATTGTTGATCAAGTCAGCAATCACAGGGACACTATGCCCCTTACGACGCGGAGAGAAGAGAATAAAGGAACCGCGGATAAATACTGCAAGTGCCCGAACACACTGCAGCGCCGCGGGAAGCCACCTGAAACGGGAGGGATCAGTCTTAACCAGCTAGTATTCAAGCAAAAAGGAGGATCTCGCCATGAAGCTCTGGATTCGAAGCATGTTGGGTGCTGAATCCTGTAAAGGCTATCATCAGCTGGTCTCCCGAATTGACAGTTACAATATGGACAGCAACCATGGCGAGAAGGAAGGTCCGCCAACAATACTCTAAAGCTCAAATCGAAGCAGAATGTTTGCGGGTCTCGCCCACATGGTAAAGTAGCAAAGGTCCCAGCAGCGGACGAGGCCATTTATATATCTAAGCGGTCGCTGCCGTGCAACTGGGAGGGTCAAACTTAGTTTGACCGCACAGGTTGAATCGGACGGAGCCGAGTTGGAGGTCCGAGACGAAGCAAGTGGAGACCGACAGGAGGGCATCATGCTACACCTCCGCAATATCGCACTCATACAGAGTACAAAGTCCAACACCTAGAGTCTCGATTACTTGGTTTAATGTTTCCAACCCTTCCGAAAGAAGTCACTCGAAAGCCTAGAAGCGTTGGTCCCCACAAGTGTGGAGAGCAACTACCTCCATACCCCCGCCCTACAAACAAAGCCAAAGCCTATCGACGAGTTGGGACCTGCCACGTTGACGGACCATCGATATGTATGTGTGACAGTTTCTCGCATTGCTTATATTGGGGATATTGCAGGTTCAGAGCTATTCTCTCGTGGGCACGATAATAAGCCTTTTCCCACTGACCTTGCCCTGGCGGAGCAGATTCCAGGCCACCAGCACTTTGGACAATCCCAGTTCCACCTGCAAAGGGAGAGACTTCAGACGACGATCCGCAAACGCAGCCTCGAGATACTCCCACCAGAACCACTCGGTGAACTGGGCGTTTTTGGGATCGAGATAGTCGTCGGCAAATTGATGGAAGGAGCCGGTCACACCTTCTGGTAAGCGCACGCCAGTCCGCACCCCCGTCGCGGTTAGGAATCGTCCTCCTCCCTGGGCCGCAAGAACGTCTCCAATTTTGACTTGATCCTCCGCTGAGTCCGCAGCGGCGAGCACCGCTTTGAATGGGCCAAGAGCAGAGAGTTCCTGCACGACGTTGGGAGAAGATCTGTCGACGAAGTATGACAAGCCGAAGCCGTTGGTCAGGACTGCGTGCCTGGCCGATGCGACTCCCACGACAGTGTATCCCGCCTGCAGAGCTAGCTGGACTGATATTGCACCAAACGAGGACGAAACACCCCAAATGAGGACTGTCTCATCCCTTCGAGCAGCGACCGACCTAGTGGGTGGTTTTTCTAGACCCAGATGCAGGCATAGAGCGCTTGCACAGCCATAGCCGGTGACAATCGAGGCGGCTTCCTCGAATTCGGTCTCTCCGATCTATTGCACTGTCAGAACCCGACGAGTTTTCTTCCCGGGACCGCAGCCATACTTTCGACGTCAATCCTTGCGGTGCAAGCGCGTATCTCTGGTAAGCACCAAAGCGATGGTCATTTCGTAGTACGCCGGTTGTGTTGGTGGCGACACGATCTCCTGGTTTGAACCTTGTGACTCCAGCGCCCGCCTTTTCCACGATACCAGACAGGGACACTTGGACGTGGTTTTTTTATTCAGCAATGTTACTGAAGGTTGGGGGAAGGTGGCAGGCAGATGTTTCAACGTACCCCCAATGATTGTAGGGTAATTCAGCGGGATCGGTATGAGCCCAGCCGGTAGCTTCCACTCACCAGGCTGGGCGGGAATCGCTTTCACCTTTTCTCAGTCAATCAGTGAAGTACCAACTATTGCTAGTCTGCACCAGGAGCCTACTCTGATAAGAAGTTCGCCTTCTCCGGGTTCTGGTACTGGTGCAGGACCAATTCGTGGTTGTTGGGCCGGCCCGTCAATCCACACTGCAGTATTTTCCATTGCCTCTGGATGGCTGACAGGTCTCAATCCCTCGAATTTCATGTAAGGACTCAGGAGGTAGTGACGCACTGGGGATGCCGTGACCGGGTGAAGTATATAAACGACCCTCGCGCATGATTCCAAATCACGGCATTTTCTGTATGAGCTGATTAGCTATTTGCTCTGCCGCGCCCATTGTGCTTTATGGAGTCCCTTACAAATTGATCTTGCCGGGATACGGGGACGATACCTTAGTGAGAGAAGTCGCTCTCCACCTTACTGCTTGCAGCAACCTCGTTGCTGTCCCCAGATGTCCGCCAACGGCATGCGGCAAAGTTCTTGTTGGCCGAGCCCACCTCCGCCAGTGAGTGATGCTTCTAACTAGCGGCAAGCTCTCTCGCTCACTGGAACGGCCGTGGCGACCAATTTGCTCTCGAAACGACAAGTTAGATGGACTGAAAGAAATTACTTTTGTGCATCTCGACTTACAGGGTCGTGTACGACGACTATGCAGTCAAGACCATCAGACCTAACCAAGTATGGCTGGTGAAACCAAGTGTCCCCCTTCCCTTTTCTCCATCGCTGTTAGCTGCTATATGGCCATGTACTTCGTGTGTTGCTTCCTCGGTTCAATATCGACAGGTCATGTTTCTCTAGTGGCCAAATCTCTTTCAGTCCCAACAATCCGATCATCTGATTGAATTTTCATCATTTCGTCCCGTCGAATCTCGAAGCCTTTCTAGCCGGCTTGACCTTCTACGCCGGTAAACCACGCTCAGGGCAACATCCATACCGAGGACGCTCGACTGTTGCACTGCCATGTCCATATCCCATGAAGGCACTTCTTGAGCCCACTTCTGCCGTTGATGAACTTATCCTGGAGGCATGCAGACTCGATAATCGTTTCCGTGCTTGTCCATCCAATGAGTAGAGTTGAGTACTCCCAGCAATATACAGGGCGACCTTGTTCAATCAGAGGTGGCAAGGGCTCCAAGCAGTGCTCATGGTTTCCGTCCATCGAGGATATCGGGGACTCCAGAGGAGATTGGGCGAAAGACGATCCCTGTATATTGACTGGCGTAGAACAGAAAGACATCAGAGAAGACAAGATTCCCGGTGTAAATCCCTTTTAAGGAGGTCGCGCTCGATTCCATAGCCATGATGATGCTGTTTTTGTGATAGAATCCTCAACCGTTTCTTTGCGATATCGATAGTAGTGTTAGTCACCAAGCGAGCCGTCACAAGACAAACCTATTCGGTAGCGGTCGCGTGAGACGATCTCAAAACGATGACTCGAAGGCGTGTGAAATGTGCAGCCCCGCTGCTGCGCTGTAATCGACATTGAGAGCTTGTCATTCTCTGCATCGTTGTTAAATAAGGGTCCGTGGTGGAAGACACGGACTCCGAGAGTGTATAAAATGTGAGGGTTTGAAGGCCACCAGCTGCTTGTTCACGTCAGCTTTACCTATATCATCAATGATCAAGTGAGCCGTTACCTCCAAAGTCTCGTAGCATCTTCAAAACATTACATTGGGAAAACACCACCCAGGCCCGGCTCAGAGTCGGCGAATCCGGCCCAAAACAGCTCATTGAACGGGTCCAGGTCAAAGGCGTTGTCGACATAGGGAACATGGCATGGTTGGTGTTCCTGGGTAGCCAGTTGCGTTGACATCTGGGCCCCATTCGCTGCGGTCGAAGATGGAAGGCTTCTTTGGAGGCAGTTCTGATGATAGACCTTCATGTTGGCCCATTCAGTCGAGATCTTTTGAAAATAGCTGCAACTCTCAGTTTTGAGACGGTGAAGTTCTTGGGCTCTTAGGCATAGTGTGTCTAGACATTTTCCCAGCCAGGCAGCCCGTTGGGATGCTTCGGTGCTAACGTAGGCCGAGTCGAGAATGATGGATGATTTGGTGGACAGCATGATGATGAAATTCAGGGAGCGCCAGTCCAGAGCTGTCCAGTCGGCCATCTCGTCCAGGGGGCACTCGAGGACCGACGAAAGGTATTTCATGGTGGAGTTGAAGCAGTCGTAGATGATCGACACGCGCGCCACGGACGGCGCTTGGCCTTGGAGCAGGCCATAAAGCCCGACCTCGCGCATGTATGCTCGAACGCTGTAATAAGAGCGTTTTATACGACCTTTATTCCCAGATATCTAATGAGTGGGTAATTCCTGAATAGAACGGCAGCGCTTACCAATGTTGAAGACCCCTGGTGGAAGAGACACTTTCCATTCGTCCACCTGCCTTGACAACGCCCTGCCCAGAATTTGGATCTTCTCGTCGCTGAGCTCACCGACTTTTTCTTTAGATCCGTGATCGAAGGTGTAAGTGACCTCCTCGGCGATGCGCAAGGTGCGAATCATATGAATGAGTGTGGTATCCGAAGGATGTTGCGGGTCTGCGGCCAGGGAGGAAGCACAGTCTTCTAGATATTGAGTGTAAGTCAACATACAAGGCTTTCTGAACATAAATAAACCACTAAGCGCCGATTAGCAGCTTTCAAGATGAGGTAGCAAGGGCTCATCTATTACAAAGTCGAGATGGTGTAAGCTCCGATATACGCTCTTCGGGCCTCGTAGCCCCAGAACTTTGACGACACGGCCTCGTGTGTCTGTGCGAGGACAGTATTGGAGCCGATAATCATATCGTGCTGTGTGACGTTCATGGGTTTCTGGTCGATGCCGAGTTCCACAGCCAGGGCTACAACGAGTGATGCTAGCCTGTAGACTTGGGTCGCAACAGGGTGAGCATGCCAATGGCACCTGGAGAAGGTAAGTTTTTAATCTTCACACGTTGAGCTCGTGCTTACCAGCCAAAGTATACAATCAGTGCTTGAAGGAGATCCAAGGACCGCTCAGACCTGTTAAAATATCTTTCTCCTAGGTCCTTGAGGAACTTGTCTTTTAATGCAGATTGTCGTGCTGGTGTCCGCCATGTGGTGGTAATGAAGACTGCTTGAGCAAGCATTGGCCTTTCCTCGATCAATGAAGCGACTGGACAGGCTTCCGAGATGATGACATAGGGAAAATTGTGGGAAGACATGCGTCGATAGTCGTTGATCAAGGTCTGACACTCTTCCGGAGGTATCTCGAGCAAATAGTTGCTGGCGGCCTCGGGCTGGCTTGAATGGAAGCCTGGCGGCGACACCAGATCTGTGCTCTGTGATAGCTGCGAGCATGTATTGGACGGCGTTGAATTGGACATAGCGGAGGTGTCATTAGCCTCAGGTAGTGACTTGCTGTCTCGAAGCAAGGATAGAATCTCCGAGTAGCTGCTCTCTAGCAGTTCCACTCGGCCACGTACTACCATCATATTAGCGAGCGGACGTCCAAGTCGTGGCTTCCCAAATACCATACGGCGAGCTTTCCGCTTCCTCTGCTTGACTTCGGGAACTTGGCATTCTTTTCCCAATCTCACACATCTTGTCTCCCACAAGCATCACTAACTGGCCACCAGGGGAGTCTGGGAGTCTGGGAGTTACGACTTCGAGGCTTACCTGTTACACGCATCACCTCCCTCATCGCTGGGCACACAACGCAGTTTCTTCCCCCTACACTCCTTGCAGGCGGCATGCTTTCTTTCTTCGGCCATTGGGTTTCGTTGCAGGGGCGAGCGAAACAACAATGCTCGACAATTTCAACACCGGAGCCGGTGCACAAGAAGCCATATAAGACCGGTGTGGACCTCTCTTGATAATTCCCCAAGGCACCCATACTCACATTTGAAAAAGAGTCGATCGCGAGGGGACTTCGGGCCCGGGCGCAATAACGTTGCCGACCATGCCGAACATCCGGGTCAAGAGAGGAGCATGGAGTCTCTTTAGCCGACGCGCTAACCGACTATGTTCAAACCTCCTTTCCTATCCTGCACGCTTGAGAACGAGACTCTATACAATATATGGTAGGCTCGGGGCATCAAAGCATTTCTGCCTGCGGCGCCGAAGGCGTGTGGCCGGCACAGTATGCGACTTACCGGATGATTCCAAGGTTTGTGGAGATTTGTTTGTAATGGTCATTCAGTTGCATTTCGGATAAAGAAAGGAATACTTCCTCTCTTGTTTTCTCGGTGAGCAGCCTAGCACACGCCTCGCAGCCTCCAGCCCGAGATCTTACGCTGCAACATGGATTCCAGCACGGAGAGCTCCCGGCTTGAGCCCACACCGGCTGCAGCCGTTGACGTGAATGAAAAGTCGACCAATCTTGCCACTGTCAGACCAAACAACACTGGACAAGACAGCCGTGCGCCCTCTCCATCCCCAACGGAGCAAGATCCGATCAACTGGTCCCAGTATACGCTCAGAAGGAGACCGTGGCGACGAAGGGTGACAGACTTTGCAAAAATCATGGAGGCCAGGTATCGAGGCAGTGGACGCCCCGACGACCCTTACATTGTCCAATGGTTGGACAACGACCCTGAAAACCCAATGAACTATAACATCTGGTTCAAGTGGTCGATGACCTTTCTTCTTGCCTTTATGACTCTGTGTGTGTCCTTGGCCTCATCAGCATACACCGGTGCTGCAGAGCTCATCATACCAGACTTTGATTGCAGCGGGGAGGTCTTCCTTCTAGGCTTGAGTTTGATGGTTATGGGTTTCGCGATAGGTCCTCTGGTATGGGCACCGCTTTCAGAAGCCGTCGCCAGGCGAGATATCCTGCTGGTCGCGCTGGCTTTCTATATCATATGGACCGCGGTATGTGCCACTGCACAGGACATCACGACGCTGATTGTTCTTCGCTTCCTCTGTGGCACATTTGGCTCCGCCGCCTTTGTCATCCCTTCAGGCCAGCTCTCCGACATGTTCGAAGCTAGGCAGCGCGGCATGGCACAGGCTGTGTTTTCGGCGGCGCCCTTCCTGGGCCCAACCATAGGCCCTACTGTTGGAGGCTTCTTGAGCCCGGCTGCGGGATGGCGATGGCTCTTTGGCTTTCTGGCGCTGTACGCGGGAGTCCTGACCTTCTTGGGCCTGGCGTTTGTGCCCGAGACGTATGCTCCGGTCTTACTGCGAAGAAGAGCACAGCTCCTGTCGAAAGTAACGGGCAAGACGTACATGACCAGGATCGACATCGAGCAACCGCTGGTTTTCAAAGACGTGGTGAAGAGGTCGTTAAGTCGTCCTTGGGCACTCCTATTCCGCGAGCCCATCGTGCTGCTCCTCTCGGTATGTCCCCAGGAATCCACGTGGTTACTCTCAAAGGCTGACGACGTGAAACCCCCAGATCTATATGTCGGTGATCTATGGGACGCTTTATCTCTGCTTCGCGGCATTCCCTATCGTCTTCCAACAAGGCTATGGCTGGAACGCAGGGGAAGAAGGGCTCGCTTTTCTTGGAATCATGATGGGCAATCTCATCGGGGTCGGCCTCATCGTCATCGATAACAGGCGTTATTCTCGCATCCACGCAGCACACGGTGGCTTTGCGCCTGCAGAAGCTCGTCTTCCTCCCGTCATCATCGGCGGCGTTATTGCCATTGTCGGTCTCGCCTGGTTCGCTGCCACCGCCGACCCGAGCGTACATTTCATCGTGCCCATTCTCGCGGGCGTTCCTTTCGGCACAGGCTTTATCCTCATCTTCATGTGCTGTTCGAATTATCTGTAAGTTTCTGTTGCTCTGGTTTTTTTTTTTTTTTTTTTTTTTCATTCCCGCTTTGTTGCTCTGCTTTCGATCTAACCAGGACTCTCCTCGTCTTCAAAAATGCAGCGTCGACACCTACGTGATCTACTCGGCCTCAGTCCTCGCCGGAAACTCCATCCTTCGCTCCACGTTCGGTGCCGTCTTCCCGCTCTTCACGACATACATGTACAACAATCTCGGCGTGCATTGGGCCTCGGCGGTGCCCGGATTCATCGCCCTCGCGTGTTTCCCGTTCCCCATCTTCTTCTACAAGTACGGCGCCAGGATCAGGAGGAGGTGCAAGTATTCGGCCGAGGCGGCGAGGTTCTTGGACAGTTTGAAGAGCGACCTCGAGAGGCAGAGGAGTAGGGCTTCCAAGGCAGAGGAGGCCGGGGTGGCAGAGGCCGGGAGAGCCGCCGGAGAGGAACAGGTAAGGGAGGGCAGTATTGCTGTCACTGCTGCTTGAGAGGGAATTTTCTGTGGGCCAAGACGGCCCCGTGTATCAATCGGTTCAGCGAGTTGTGAACAGGCACGCAATGTATTAACCAGGGCAACCCTCGGATAGATGAGTCTCATTGTCACATACGATGGGGGAGTAAAAGAACAGATTATTGGAAGGATAGGATAGATGGACCGCAGACAAAATCTGGTTCAGTGTTGGCTATTTTGGAAGACTCGACCTGCTTGACTGTGCAGTGGCCTGAGCTCAACGGACAATGAGAAGCGAAGGCTCCCTTGCTTCACTCTCTCGCAAACATGCCCGCAACCCATTCAATGGCATCTTGCAGTTTTGCTTTCGTCTGCGCCTTCTCTCCCTGCGGTTGTACAGCGCACTTCTGAATTTGGTGCTCGGGCTGTTGCTCAAGCTCATCTATGGTCTGTCGTTCATGAACTCGGACATGCTCCTCCGCAAAGCTCTTCTCTCGACCCAGAAAACAAGCGCGCCGCATCAACTCGGCCATTTCGAGTCCTTGGGCTCGCATCAGCGCTGCATGACCCCTGGCAAGATCTTCTGCCTCCGAGCTGACCGGATGAGCATCTTGCCCCGTTTGAGATGCCACGAAGATCTTCACATGAGGCAATGTGACGGATTCGGGAAGACCGACAGCGGGCCAGCGCCTGAGGACTTTGCGGCGGCGGGGTTGTGTCTTGGGCGTCAAATCTGGTCCGGTGTCATTTTCATCACTTGAAGTTTCGGTTACATTGTGAGAGGAGGCAGATAGTCCCGTCAGTGTTGAAGAGCCGGACTGTTGCGAGTCGTCGTCCCCGTAACCATTGAGCAGATCCAAACCTGCCTCATGGACCAACTGGTCTGTTACCGACGTTGCTGAAGGTGTGTCTTTGCCCGGGGCGCGGAGGAACAACATCGGACTCGCAAATGGGTCGAAGTAAGCGGATGGCGTCTTGAAGAGCTTCGCACGCAGCTTAATCAACTCTGCCGCCGCAGCACGGACCGACTGGTTCTTTACACCACGGCGGGTTGTGGCATTCTGCTTCTGCCTCTTCTGTGATATAGGAGATGACGTCTCAGCAGTGCGCAGCTGTTCAACAATATCGTCCAATCCCGCCCAATCTATCATTGGTTCAACCACCGCGAGAGCGTGGATGGCGTTCGGCTCCGTCAGCGCCAGCATTGTCGCAAGCGCACCGCCTATATTGCTCCCCAAGAGACATATCTTTGGTGCTTCTTCGTAGTCTGCGTTGTATGGAGAAGTTGGAGATGTGAGATAGTCGAATGCGGTTGAGACGTCGTGGATGGGGACTGGGAAGCATGTCGACTCCTTTGGCAAAATTGCTGAGTCTATGCCATACCCTAGCCTGTAATTTATCGATACTAGCGACGTTGACGGTGGGAAGCTATGTTGCAGCTGAGGGAGAACCTCGATAGACGGGGTTTCATTTGCGTCGATGGAAGGACCGGGAGGGAGGTGAACGAGGAGATTTCGTGGCCCATGGCCCTCCGCAGCACGTCTATCAGGCGAAAAGACACTGTGATAGTTAACAAAAGGTGTCCTAGTTGACGGGCTTCACATACTCCAGCTTGACACGGCCACTCACTCCAACTGGCAGCTCAATACTATGGTGTTTCCATGGCTCTGAGATCGAGGCCGAGGCAAAGAGTTTCTTTTGGTGGCATTTGAATATGCGTCCCTGCTTGGGGCGAAGAAAGATGTCGAGGCCTCGACGGCAACAACCTAAAGGCATTACATGTTCACGAGCTCGCACGAATTCCAAGCGGAGGGTAACTCAGTATCTGGTGCACGAGTGAACTGCACCATATGCCAAGGTTTGCTGGGTTTGGTAAATCTGCTCGGTCCACTTGCCTTCTTCGCCTAGACGGATTTTGCCATCTGGCGCAACTGGCTCGCTGGGTCTTCAGCTGTCCGGCATGCGACTAGAAGTGAATCGGTGATAGATGGCTTTATCACTCATATGGCTGAGGCCTACTATCAAATGCCTGGCTGCCTCCTTCAGCCTTACCGAGTATTGAAGTCGGAATGGAGCCGAGATCCCAGACTCCGGAACAAATTCACCACTGGTGGTCCGCCTTACCCTGTCGAGCATTCCCCGTGGGCTTCAGACCAACCATTTTTTGATAATCCTGGGGATCGCACTCCAGCACATGTCTAACACTGCAATTTGTGCTTCAGTCGGCGCAGTAGCGGTTCGATCCTTTGGTTGGTCGTCCTCAGGGCCGGCATCGAAAGAAGGCTTGGATTGCGTCGCCGAGGCAGCTTCTTCATTAGGAGTTTTAATAACTCGAGGCAAATTGCCAGCACGGCTTGTCTCGTGCTCCACGAGCTATTTATCCGCCACGCTCCTACCAGTCTCCGACGCTAGGGTGCCTTCCGGGGCAGGTAGACGATGCTGCTGACGTGAACGATGTTCTCGGCGCCCGCCTTTTTGTCGGAGCACCAATTTTTTTTTTTCGTTCCATCCGGTCATTTCGTCAATGTACGTCCGGTATTGCTCCCAGTAAGCCGCAGATGTGAACGGTTTTGCAAAGCCACAGGTTCGAAGATAGTCTAGCGTTGTAATGACGGAGATGGTGACTAAGATGCTAATAAAGGCCCAAGAAGTTGAACTCGTATAGTTCGGAGGGTTCACTACACAAGGCTGCCTTACCTCAGTTTTGCGGCCTTCCCCATCTTATCAATCCTCAAGGTCGAGCGCACTTGACCTAGAAGCCGTGACCAGAACGGCCTCTTCCACGGTCTCAATACCGACGTCCCTCAGCAACAGATGAGAGTGATACCGAGCTGTCACATGTTTCCCAGGACTCAGTCTTACTTCGCGACGATAAATAGTACAATGTTGTAGTTTGGAGAACAAATGGAATTTGGTACAGTATCTGATGTGATCAGCCCGGCGGGGATATACTCGGATCTATCGTTAGGATACTGTCCCCACCTACCTCGTCTACGCCGGTAGCTGTGGATAACCGAGAGCCTAGTGGAGGCTGGTGGCCCTTACCTAGCGAGGTGTGCGAGGATTCACATTTCGCCCCTGGACCTCGTCCTAAATCGAAAGTGTTCGAACATGGTACTGTACACCTTTGACCACCTTATGCGACTCTTTTCATGGACTATGAAACGTGTCTGTTTGTATCCATGGTTCTATCCTGTCTTCTACACTAATGCTACGCCATCGATAGTTCCATTGTAATATCGGCACCGTACCTAAACACCATGATCGTTAATGATATTGTTTTACGGAATCAGCGGAAGCGCTCCGAGTCACTTCGTTCAGGCTGCAGCTCTCCTTCGCACGTGGATCAAGTGTGAATTCTCTGCGTGTGACCTCGATCAGGGCTCGACCACATTCGGACAGAACCGGATGCGGCTTCTGAGTGAAAGCTTCTCGCTCCTGAAGATAGACGGCGAGACGGTATGCGCGCTCTATGTGGTTCGGGCAATTCTGACAGGCACTTTTCAGAGGGAACGGTAGTTCGCATTGCGGGAAACCAGGGGCGATCACAGAGGCAACTCTTTGAGAGCTGCGGGAAGGGTGGCTATTCTAAAGGACATTGCCGGCCCCGGTGGGGTGACCAACCCAGCGACTGTATATTTGCCCTCGTGCTAACGCTGCATACAAAAACGTATTATCCCTGAAGCCAGATCCTTCAGAACTCTGAGTCTTTGGTCCGATATATAGTGATCGAGACGGTGCAACAGCCCAATGTACGAACCTTCGCGCGTCCACAATCTCGTCAATCATAATGTTGACAAACCAATTAGCTTCATTACCTGCCCACCTTAGGCAGACAGGGGAGCAAGAGTATGAGGAATGCAATTCAAGTTAAGCCAAGCACTTGAGCGCAGCATGTGTATTAAGTCAACTTGAAAAACCTGCCAAGACTGAAAACGCCGCAAATTTCCGAACTAAACAGACAAGTGGAATGCCAGCAGGCAGGCATACGGGAGATCTTACAACCAGCACAGCCCTCTCTTCGGATAAGCTGTCTCAGAAACCGCCATATTGTCAGAAGCACAAGAGCCAACACGGAAAATCACACGCGAAAGGGCAAGTTCAGTTAGGTTCGCAAGTCTCCGTCGATATAAAAGAGACGTAACGCCGTTGGTCCATATCAAAATCATGCGTAACACGTTCCTCCTCCCAGCTTCTTCAGACCGAGCACTTAGAGAAGATTATCAGCCGTTGCAAGGGCGCGATCAGACTTATTTTTTGTATCCGATTGGGTGATATCTCGCTTCAAGTCCGCTCCCACTTTTGTAGCTTAGCAAAATCATAAATGGCATTCCAATCGACACAGGTATGAGTTGCTCCCCAACCCTTTGTGACAACGCCTTGGAGATGAGATGGCGTATTGACAGTGAAGGCTTCTTCCAGCAAAACATCCCCTGCACACATAACACCTGTGTCAAATATTGTACACAATGCTTCAAATGCCGGCTCTCGGGTTTTTGCTCAGTATGATCAAATTCCTGAGATGACTTGGCCGAGAAAAGAGGGTCGCTGATACTATTCTATGATCACATCAGTACGCTGTGGCCGATGTTGGCCGAAATGATGCTCACCAGACCTTGTCCATTTTCCCGCATATTATTACACCTTGGGTTGCCCATGACACGCGCAGCTCTTCCCAGAAAGTCTGGCCAGCTTCACTGCGGTTCTACCTGACTAACTCTGTGGATCTACAGGACGGGGGACGCAATGAGTGGAGGGCGGGGAATCTTCAACACGTCTTCGGAAGCATGTCCGCTCAGGGTTTCAAGCGTGAACTCTACTGAACACTCTGAACATACGTCTCGATGAGGCAGGAATCTAGATACTTTCTGTTTGATTCGTCAGCAAAAACAAAGCAGAGGACGCCTTAGCTCGCGTCTGTTACTTCGATGTGATCTCGTTCTGCTGGCTGCACACGAAGTGTTACGACTCGGAGCTGGCCGAAGGATACAGACGAGACCACCTGCTCGAGTGGTTCATGGATCCCGAGAAATCAAACCCTCTTACCTACGAGCAGATTATGACCGGCGAATACACCGACTTATATGTGAAGTGGGAATATCACATCATGCACTGCACAGCCATTTGTATACCCGTTAGTGGCGACGGTTGCTTATGGATTGATACGTAAAAACACCCAGACGGGAAGAGTAAAGTTCTTCGGTCCATTTTGCTCACAGGACGTCCAACCTGAATCCGGCACAAAGATAGATTTGTCTTGATACTCTATGCACCAGTCCCACTCACCGTGATGGCATCCTTTCTGAAGGCGCTTCGGTAATTGAGCGTCACTCACGACGTTGTTGAGCCTGAGAGCCGACCTCTCGAAGACGTATCTGTTGTCGACGACTTTGAGGGGATCTGAGCAAGCTGTTGTATTTCGCTCCGTGGATCGCTACCCTTTGTGACTTTGAGAAACCGGTGCGGATCTCAGGCGCTTAACTGGAGTCCCATCCAACAGAGTCTCAAACTATTTATGCACTCTACTTTCTGCTCATCCAAGTCATGCCAATCGCGTGCTTTACTGCTGTGGCTGAAGTGTTGGCATTCAGCGTTCGACTGTAAGCTGGAGCTGGACGACGCGCTGTGGTTGTGTAGCCTACGCCTCTTGAAGTCGCTTGATGACGAGGAGCAAGTCTGGCTGCTATCCGCACGAAGCTCAGGTATCCAGACTTTGCGGCTCAGTTACGGCGACTATGCCTCCGGAGTTTCCATGGTTAACCTCTTCGCTAGGGCAGAAATCACGTGCTCGCTTGCCTGCCCTTCGGAGAAATTATGAGGGGCATGTATTAGTCTTGACAAAGGACCTCGTGTGTCGCCTTGCGTTCGACACTCAGCTTATGAATTCGAGACCGACGATCGTTAATTTCTCAGCCATTGCTGTGTCTGGGTATAGCATAAAGAGACTATTTCCCTTCCGAAACTGGCCATGTTCCAGCACCATCCGCTAGACGCCAATGGGAAGTTACTCCGTCGGTTTTACGAGCCTCTGACTCTCCTCCGTGTTCTGGACCCAACTCGTGGAGCGCAACGTCCTGACCTGATCTTGGATCGTGGTCTAGAGGAGCAGTCAAAACTTTGGCGCAATTTCCTTGACCAACTTGCCTTTTTATGCGACTCGGAAAAGGGTGGAGATACAGTGGCCGCAGTGGCTGCTCAAAAAACCGCCGAAAATACAATATTTTGGGTTGCATCGAACTCGAAGTCAAGAAGTGAAGCACACGAGCACCTTTGTTGGGTGCTCGCTCGACTCAATGAAATTTGTGCTGCCAACCTATCAACTGTCCACCTCGAACGTGAGATTACCTGGCGTTGCATAAATTTCAGCCTTAGCAGAATCAAGACCTATACGAACTGGCTGATGCAAGCCATTAGGGAAGCAAAGCGCAACATGAATCCAGATGCGAATACTGAAGGTGTGTTGCCACACTAGCAAAGGCTCTATTCGAAATCCCTTTGACCACCAGACACAGACGCTACCGTTTGGAATGAACTTGAGCATTTAGAAAATCTCAAATGTGATCCTCATCAATTGTGTTCATTCGCACACAGTCTTCGGAGGCATGGGATGATGGATGTTCTTTATAGAAGGCACGTTGTGCACTCCCATCGTGGGGTTTGGTCAGATATGCGTCATTACATTGGGCGGCTGGGGATGTGGACGAAGGCCATCCGGATATTGATTCTCGGCACCAAGACATTCCCTCAACGCATCGAGAATTCGCACGTCGAAGTCATCGGGCCACATGGCTCTGCTGACTTACCGAACAAACTTCACATAACTGATCTCCATGGCGTCGTTTCACGCGTAGTACCTGCAGATCAATTTGCTCTGCTCGCGGAGTTGAAACAAGCCCTGGCGGACGCCAATGCAGTGGTACAGATCTGGGAGAGATTTCGTGATGACTACTCCAATATCAGACCCCGACCACATGCAGAATTGCTCGTCCTTGAACACTTCTATAGCAACGAACTCGAATTCGTTGCCAATGACAAATACATCGGCTGCAGCAAGCCATCATGCTACTGCTGCCATATGTACATGCAATGTCACCCTGGAGGGTTTCCTCCGCGACCTTGTCACGGCAATTTATGGATAAATTGGGCTCCTCCAATCCCGCTACCGCTCGCTGCTCGCAAGACTAAACGGACCACAGCCCGGCCGCAGGAGCATCATACATTCAAACTCCTTCAGAAAATGCTTGTGTGCATCCGCCGAGATTTGCAGGAACAAATATTGTCGAGAAAGCCTAAAAGAAGCAAGCTACCAGATTCAACAACAGGAATGTCCAGTGTTTTGTTTGAGACGGATAGTATCTTAGGATCCACGGTTCGAAATTTCGTGCAGTCAAATGAAAGTCATCAAAGCGACAGGTCCATCAATCCTGAAAGCGCGGCTATGGTAAATATAGACTCGGACGCAATAGCAGATGGGATATCCAATTCCTCACCAAAGAGTGACAGCGATGATATAGAAGACCGTACCTTTGACATGGAAAAGATAATCGCCGAACAAGGACAAGGCGGCCGGGATGAGAAAAAGAAGAATCCTAATGGTAAAGACGCACAATCAGAGTCAGATACTGACATTGAGAACGAAGATGACGAAGATAACGAAGATAACGTGGGAGTCCTCCTTTTTAAAGGGAGAAAGAGGTATTTCGTGCAGGCTCGGCATTAGAAGTGTGCATGCCTATATCGAATGCTCCTGTTTTGTCTCTGGCTCCCATCTGACTTGGGTCCTCGGGCAAGCCGGAAACGGTCTTCAGCGTCGTCAAGACTGGGTGATTCAACCCAGACCTCCACCATTGCGACGGAAAGTGGGAATTTGGAACAAAATATGATTGATAATGAGATCGATACCATAAGCTTAAGACTGTCCTAGACGCATGGAAAATGAAGGAGGAGGCCAAGCTATGGCGTACGCTCCTCGGAGCAACGAGCGGCCACGATGCCCACGATGTAAACTTCCTGAACGATTCCTTTCTAACGCGGTCTCAGCCTTACGGACATTTATTTCAATAAGATTTCCATCTCTCCTGAACCACTTACGTCCTCTGCATGCCATCTTGTGATGTTTCCCAGTCCCAATGTGGCCACAGGATTGTGCGGGTTCGTAACACTTGAAAAACTTTAAGGACATATACGCTTTGGCTACCATACTTATAGTGTAACGGAGCACTTCGGGGTTCGTCATGCACGTGCAACAACACACAGGGGCCTGTCCAGCAGGAGGGTAATCGAGAGTGCCTTTCAGGTCGGCGCTGGCAAGACAACACCACCACCAACACCACCCACAGAGAGGCAGCGGCTAGGGCAACGAGCGCCTAGCACGGCGGCGGCGTCGAGGGGTGGAAAAGGACACAGAGGATGCTCAGGAATAGGTAGATGGTATCAAAACCATAGAATACTCTCATCAAACTGTAAAGAACGGCACACGGCCGGCGCTGTCAACTGTTCAGCACGGCAGCAACGATTGTCTACCAACACGGTCCTTCTGCTACTGGCTGTTGTGCATGCTGTCCTCGTTTTTGAATGCTCAATTACTCCTTCGTGTCTTCCACCCTCCCAGCCATAGCCAGAATGCTAGTCCTTTTTGTCCTGACATATGACCAGCCAAATCGCCTCCCCACTATTCCCCCATGCCAGCACAGCACAGCCACTTTGCCTTGTTACAATATAACTCTACCTAAAACTCGAGGGTTGGCCTGCATTAGGTGCTGCGAACGCCCGACAGCAGTGTTCCTCTCTGAGGTTCACAATCAGCACAGCTTGTGACACCAATGTCAGGTGATTAGTCTTGTGTTTTTCGCTTGGAGGTAGCAATGCAAAGTCCGGTACATGGTCCTCGTTGATTTTGGAGACGGATTGTTCTGCGTCACGAACTTGGTCAAGTTCAGCATGTGCTTCTAACACTCTTGTAGCTATTTGTCGTCAGCTCGAGTCCTCATTTTGTCAGTCGTTGCGTCCGGCCTATCCATGGTTGTCTTTGTCGTGATCAACGTAAGGGGTCAGCTCTCGAAGCTCGGAGAAAGGTGGTCTCGAAGATAGATGCCAGGGTGATTGGAGAGAAGGAAGTACGGCAGAATTGATCGCAGGCCATCGCCTAGCAGCGGAAAAGGTCTTCATTCTGTATTTTGGAGTAGTGGTAAGTCCGAAGGGGAAGTGCAAGAATAAATGGAAGGCGTCTAAAGGCGGCTCGCAAAGATCCCGGATTGATTCCACCGCGGGTTTCTAATGATACTTCCTGCTCGCAGCCCACCTCCCTCTGGGACGAGGGTGATGCCGCCCTGAGCTCCTCACCCGTGCCGAGGGCTGCCTGGGCCTCACCTGGCGCGGGCGCCACGAGTGTCTGCATCGCTATCCCAGGCTTTGTCGAATTCGTGCGCTGCGGCACCACAAACCTACCCCAATTTTCGGCAAGGGGTGAGAGGCCTATTAGGTATGCAGCATTCCCCTTTTGTCTCTTGGGGCCGTCGATGGAGACTACGCACTGGAAGGCCGCTGCTACTAGATCTCACGCATGGAGTCGTCGTCGAAAAGAGTGCCGAGACAAGCCCCAGCTCGCGCACCCGTTCAACCCACACCTTCTTACGAATACGCTTCGCCAGCGTATCTATACGCCTCTAGCACGGCCCCAGGCCGATCTTGTTCTAGTCACGCGCCGCCATTGCCTTGATTGGTCTTTGAGGCGCTAGTTCAACCACGCCCAACAAATGATGGATTGTTCATTCTATCACCCGAAACATGAAGAGCATTTGACTTATGCCGCGATCATTATTGTTCTAATTCCAGGTCTTTCTAAGCGTCTGGGGTTAATATGATGGCTAGTTGGATGTGCAAACCGCGCTCGAATCTCCCCTCATGGCCCTCGGAATCGGGCTGCCTGGCAACAATCCCATCATGTATGTAAATCACAGCCCACTTCGCGCAAGCCAGAACGTGGATTTCAAATATGTCAGCCACGAGCGATCCTTCCACCGCAGCTGAGACGAACCCCGTGGGCTTATGGCACTTACCCCAGTTGCTTCCGCCCCTGGTGATGTGGTCTTGACTCGAGGAAACTCTGCTGCGCAGTTCGGCATGGAGGCGTGATTCGATGAGAAACGTACAGGCTTCACCCACAATGGACGCGACCCAAGCATTCTAGGGGACCCCAGGTTTCCCCAGACATCCCGGTGGTCTTCTTGGCTCGTGCTCTACGAATGAACAAGCCTACCTTAGCCTACGGCTAGAACCAAGGCTCCAGTGCCCAGGGCCTCGTAAAAATACAAAAGGTGCCGTGGGAGACACTGGCCGGAAGATCAGGTCTACTGAACAAGACTCTCAGTCAAGAGGGCAGCACAGGGAATTTTAGGACGAACCTGCCACATTGCCCGTACCATGACTCTCGTCAACGAGCCGGAGCCCGTATACTGGAATCCAGTCAAGGCTTGCCTACTTATCCTGGTGAGCGCACAGCCGTCGTGGCCCAAGAAACCCCGGAAAACTAACAGTAATACTGTGGCTCTAGTCATTGACCACCCACTACATTTGCGAACTACTTTTCATTGTCGGTTCAGGCGTCTATGCCCGCGACATTGCCGAGGTGGTTGGAGGAGCAGAAATCTCATCATGGTGCATTTCCGCCGTCACCATCCTGACCGCTGCCTTTGCTCCACCAATTGCTCAGGCGGCAGATTTCTGGGGTCGGAAATGGCTACTGGTTGTTCCCACGTTCCTGGGCTTCATTGGCAGCATCGTCGTCGCCACGGCACAGTCCATGCAGGTTGCCATCATTGGCTTTGCCATCGGCGGTGCCTCCTTCGGGGCCCAGCCCCTCGTGCATGCCGTGGCCTCGGAGGTTCTGCCACGAAGGCATCGACCCTACGCACAATCGACCGTCAACAGCTCTATCGGGGTAGGGGCAATCATCGCCCTGACCTTTGGCGAAAAGATTCGTGCTCTGGACTGGATAGGATTTCTCTTGTTCAATGCAGGCCTCGTGACGTTTTGTGTTGGCCTTTCATACTCTCAGAATCCATTCCCCTGGACCAACGCTCACCTTCTGGCACCTTTTTTAACTGGGGTTGGGATTCTCGCGGCGCTCGTTCTGTACGAGGTCAAGTTCAAGAAGGATGGCCTCTTCCACCATGGCTTGTTTCAGCACCGAAACTTCCCTATCGCTGTGACTGCCGTAGCGATCGAGGGTCTGGTCTTTGTGGCAGCCAGCAACTATTACCCTTTTGAGATGGCCACGGTCCTTGCTGGAAGGATATCTAGCTTCCGGGTGGCGGTATGCTTTGCGGTCGCCTTCGTGGCACTTTTTGCCATCGCGAATGTCGTGGGGGCCTATATTCACAGGACGAAGACCGTCCGGGGACCCGCAATGGCATCCTTTGTCGGCTTTATCATCTTCGGTGCCGCCTCTGCCAGCATCAAGAGCTCGACGCCTGAGGCGCATTTCTGGGGCTTCGTCATCTTCTACGGCATTGGGTTAGGGACCTGTCTCATCACCCTTCTTACAACGGCTCAACTCGCAACCCCGCCCGAGCTGATCTCGATCACGTCGGGACTAATGGCTTCGATGCGTTCCTTCGGTGGCGCAGTTGGCGTCGCCATCCAACTGGCCATCTTCAATAGCGGTCTGAACTCGAATCTCGTGCCTCAAGTCACAGCTGCCGTGGAGCCCTTGGGCCTGAGCGCAACGTCGATCGGACCTCTGATTGCCGCTTTGGACACGGAGAACCGCACGCTCATCCAAGCAGTCCCGGGGGTGAATCAAGAGATTATCGAGGCGGCCGAGGCTGCCAGGACTGATGCCTTTGTCCTCGGCTTCCGCGATGTGTGGATCAGTGTTGCAGCATTCGCTGCATTTGGGATTTTCAGTATGTTGCGCTCTTCCATCGCCTTTTCGTCTGCCATGCTCCTGTCAAAGGTATATACTGACCAGGACCACCGCAGTTTGCTACTTTGTTGAAAATCCCAAAACTGAGTTTAACTCTAAAATCGACGCACCCCTCGAAGGTACTGCTCGTGTCCGTGAGCTCGAAAAGCCGCACGTCAGTATCCGCGACGACGCTTCGCCCGCCGCCATGAGCGCGGTATCGGAATAGAAGTGATACATTTACGAGCAAGAGGTAGAGGGGAAGACAGAACGCGAATTAGCCGGCACCCGAAAACCTTTAGAAGGACGCTTGCCTGTCTGGGTGAACGCGCTGTAATATCCGACCTGATGGGGACAATTTGGGTTAGTTGTACTTGAACTAGAAATACACGCTGCGTGCCATGCATCATGCTATATGCCACTCTTTGTGGAGTATTTAAGGCCCAGTCGCCTCGACAACGGCCGTGTTATCGATCAGGTAGTTGCAAGGCGAGGTGATTGATTGTAAGAGCGGCGCTGGTTGGGTGAACCGCACTCACAACGCTTCACCCGCCCAAGCCACTGGACTCATTTACGACTCAGTAGCCGAGCCTCGTCGCGTCCTATTGTCCAAGGCATGATGTCCTATGTGCAACGCTCATCGCAAAAAAAATCTCCCATTAAATGAGAGGCTCGACACTCTCAGCTACTTTCCGCACATATGCTGTTTTTCAGTATCTCTCCAAGCCGCCTATCCCCTTGTTCATGGACACAAGGTGTTGTACACAGAACAGTTGTGGATCTATCTGCTTAATTGTGTTCTCTCCCCCTGGCTATTCAGAGAGACTCTGCCTATTTATATACACTTTGGCCTGTAACCTGAAGAGCATTCCTGAAACCTCCTATTCTCTCGCCATCCTATCACAGATCAGCGAGAACAATGGTGTTGAGGTAAGTGGCACGGTTGGTGAAACGCCTAGCGTCTCCGGTGGTTTGCCACACAGCGGCTATCTCGAGACCCTGTCAACACAAGGCCCTGGAGTTCAAATACCTGACCGAGAACGGGACCGCGTCGCCGAATGCAGGCCTCCCCGACTAATCAAGACGGAGCGAATGATAATAAGCCGCGAAACACATTCTGTGTCGTTCTAGCTGTCCGTATGGGGAATCCAAAACTCCACCCCCACGTCTCATGGCATCGCGCGATAGAGATTGTATGCCCACGGATTTTCTTGGTGCGCTTGGTCACGCTGGACCATTTGACTTGAGCACTGGCATGGATGAAAGGTTTCTATCTTCGTGAACTTTGAGATAACCGATAGTTCGATATAAAGGTCCGGGTTGGCGACTTTGGCGGGATGAGCCATTTGTCCATAGCGCTATATGATCACGGGCGGGGTGGCTATGAAGAGCTGTAACTCTATCGCTGTTGACACGCCGCAGGAGGAAGAAAGTCGCGATTGCTCCGGCCGTCGATCTCCATTTACTCATCGCTCGGCGAACCATCTCCGCTGGTTCAGTCCGGTCAGCGTCCTCTGAGAGAGTGATATCGGCGCTCTCTTCTCGCCTATCTTTCTAGAGTTGCCGTCAAAGGTACAACAAATGCCGACCAAAGACTCACTGGGTATGTGTGAGCTTACATATCTATTCCGGGCAGGGAAAGAGTTCAACCTGACCGGAAAATAGTATATTGCAAAGAGCGCTGCTGGGGTTCGATCTCCACAGTTCTGCAGTTGCGCATTATACACCCACAGTCCTGGGAGCCGATCACTGTTAAGCTTCGCAGAGCCCTCGCACCCTAATATACCGGTTTATCAACAAATACGCACAAACTACCACCGAGCGCCGTCTCTGCCAAGGTCATCGAGTAGGTTAGTCTCCAAGCCTCGGACGAGACATTACCCCCCGATACCAGCCGTTCTTCACCGGACCCGTTCTCACATCGACCTCATTAGGACTTTCGGCCTACTCCTCGGCCTAATTGATGGTGGAAGCACCAGGCTTGGCTCCGCATTGTTTATGTCACTATTCCGCCTTTTTTCAGACTGCCGCTCTCTATATATTTGATGCCCCCTTAGGGCGAGTCCATACGCTATAATACTACCATTAGTCCCCGCGCAACTCTATCCCGCGACAATTTGTCCCAGATTTCTTCATTTGCTTCTACCCCTTTCTTTATCTAGTTGTATTCGACTGTTCGCTTGCTTCATAGGAGAGAGTGCCACACGGTACACCTGGCCCCTGATCCTGACATAGGATATATCATTCCAAACCTGAAGAAGACGCTTCTGCATGGTAGACTGATTGACCTTAAAGTCTACCGCCTTATGCGGTCGGAGCAGGCGGGCGTCCAGGATCAATTAAAAGTCCTGCTCAAACTGATTTCTCAAGCTGCTCAGTTTTGACAACTGCTGCGGTAGGCACCTCAAAGACCTCGACACCTTCGTCCGCGATGTGCCCAGTCTCAGTAAGATGCAATGCACCTTGATGAATCTTCTCCTTCTCCTCTTCGCTGATGCCGTACCAGTGGACGGCGACGTGCTTGTCTCCGAATAGCGTCCCGATCTCCTCAAGGGTCCTGTTCGCGGTCTCTGGGAAGAAGAAGTAGATAATAGGTAGATATATAACGGTGGGACAAATAAGGACGAGGTAGACTATTGGAAAGGTTAGCGGTGCTTGTGAACGGGATATAGAAGGAGGGCTTTTTCTTCACGAACATTTCCAGCCAATATCGTTCAAAGCCACTGGGGCAGCAACCAGGGTGATTTCGCTCGTCAAGAAGAAGACTGCTAGCCCCAATGCCGTACCTTGCGAGCGCAGGTGGTTGGGCCAGATTTCGGACACGTATACAAACTGTGTTGCATCCTGTAAGGTAATCAGCATTTGCCACAGCGATGTTTGTAGAAGACGGCTGGACCCAATTTCCATACCATGCAGGAGCACCAGAAGGTAATGTAGAGCCAAATAAAGAACACGCAAGCGTTCAAACCAGCTTTACTTGTTCCACCAAGGTAGGTGGCCGTCAGCGCCGCCTCGAAGATCAGGCACATCAGACAGCCGGTTGTACCAATCAGCAAGAGAGGTCTGCGGCCGAAGCGATCAACAAGGAATGCTGTCAGCGTATTGCCGAAAATGGTATAGGTGGTCCAGCAAGCATTCAGCAGCAGCGGGATGCTGCCTTTCAAGCCGAGCGAGGTATAGATAAGTACACCGTAGTTCGCCAGGACATAGACACCCATCATCTGATCGAAGAACATCAGTAAAAAGGAGATAAGGGCACGGCGTCGATTGGCCTTGGTGCGGAGGATTTCAAACTTCCGACCCAGGGACAGCTTCTTATCGGCTTCGTGCTGCTTCTCCATCAAGTAAAACTCTTCTTTGGCCTTTATTTGCTCCGGGTCGTCCTTTTGGCCGTGCAGGCGTTTGACAATATTGAAGGCTTCTTCGGTCTTGTCTTGGCTGAGAAGCCAGCGAGGCGATTCGGGAATGAATTTGCTGCCGAGTATGACGATCAAAGGCGGAACGCATTGAAACACCAAGGGGAACCGCCTATAATTTCTTTCAGCAAGACAAGCGACCACTTGGAGACTTTTCGTCTTACCAGGCGGCGGAAGCGTGAGGTGAGCTCCCGGGTATATAGGCGCAGCCGTACCCAATCCAGCCTGCGAAGCTATATCCCCAAGCCCACATGATACCCGTGACACACATCATGGCACCCCGGGTCTCAGCCGTAGCGACTTCTCCTTGGTACATGGGCGTGACGATGGCGAGGATTCCAGATCCCACTCCGGCCACAATACGGCCGACGGCGAACATGGAGATCGCGACAGAGCCTGCGTTAAGCGCACCGCCGATGATGATGAAAACGCAGCCGATCATGATTGCGGCTTTGCGACCGTATTTGTCGGCTGCCCAGCTGCTAACGATGCAGCCCAAGAAGGCACCGCCGCTGTTTGCGCCATTCAGGCCTCCGAGGACGTTGGTCGTGTGCGCATAGCCAGGGTCGCCTTGTACCGGCAGATTGAAGTACGTGTAGACTGCAACTGTCAGGCTCCTATGTGGTTGATTCCTTGGCTCGATCCTTACAGTTTGGTTGCCCAGACGTTGAGCCAATGATAGCAAGGCCATAAGCAGTTGACAGTGTACCAAGCGCCACAAAAATCACCACCAGCACGTTGAAGGCGTTGAACTTCATCTTGGACTCGAAGCCCTGAACTTTGGCGGGATCCAAGCAATGTGGCGAAATAAAGGGATACTACACAGTATAAGCGAAGCCAGTGAGGAAAGCAGGCTGCGAGACAAGATCAGGGGGGAAGCAACGGCAGTCGATCAAGCTTTATTCCCCAGATTTGCTTACGGCGCTCGCCTCGGTCCAGCTAGCTTTATTCCCTCGGTGGTTCATCGGCCCATCCAATTTATGGAGAAAGATCTCCGCATCTTTCCCTTTTTGATTCTTACGCTGGAGTGGCAGGGCTGAAACGCGTAACCCCTGGTAGTAATCAAAAACTTGACACCTAATATTGACCGTCTAGGCTCCGTCACCCCCACAAACAGAGTTTTCCGCAAGCAGAGCCGACCAATTCGGTCCTCGAGGCCGCTGCGCTGCGAGTCTTCCTCAAAATATTCCTGTTGTCAAAGGTGATAGGTTTGAGTGTGTTGAGCATCGCCAGCCAGTTCCACCACGATCCTGCCTACTTACTAGTAGAGTCGTTGTGCTGACAGTGGGCACTTCCAAATTGTCCCCCCCCTTTATTCTTTGGCTTTTGAATTAGCTTTATATTGAGCCACGAAGGAGATGTGTGAGGGGAACAGGGACTTTTCCCTACATCCGACCCCTTTTTACTATGATAGTGGGTCCGCGGGAAGAACCAATCAGGGTACTCGGCCCCGGCCTTCGTTCTCCGCTTTGCATATATACCTAGGTTCCTGGAACTTGGGGTTCGGGGACCTAAGGTGGACCCCAGGAAATTCAGGAAACATACTCCGCAGTACTTTGAGATGTACCCACAGGGCTTCATTCTCCGCATTCTCCAGATTATGGTGAGAGCCGATTGCGATTGTTGAATGCTTTGCACTGTTCCCAAGTTATCGAGCTTCTCGGTGCTATTCAGTCTCTGGCCCAGCTCGTTCTCGACATGCAGGCTGTCTATGAGGTGAGACGGATTCATACCCTACCTACGTGCGTTACATGTTTAGCTTCAGTGAATACGGCGGATCGGCGTTCAGGCCGCCATATACTACCTACCAGGCAAGTGGACTAACCAGGAGCCCATCTTACTCTGAGGGTACGGAACCGCAATGCGGGGAATGGTTTCCATTTGCGGAATTCGAGAACCGACATCATCGCATCTCCAAGTGCTTAAGAGCTAGGTTTCGTATTGCCCGCGGCCACACGGTCAAGTAGAGGTTAGATCTCTGTAAGGGCTGTCTGACACATCTGGGAAGTCCGTTCATAAATTGTGAAGGTTGCGAGATCACACTGCAACAACGCAGCGTCTGGCAGTTACTTGACCACCGAGTCTACAACATGCTCGTGAATACTGTGCTTACGCACAGCATTTCGCCTTTACTTGGTCTTCTCCTTCTTGGAGTGGTAGGCGCAATCCTCGTATCCTCTCGATTTATCTACAATCTATACTTCCACCCTCTCTCGAAATACCCTGGACCCTGGTATGCAGCCGCAACTTCTCTATCCGTTGCGATTATATCGGTATTGAAGGTTGAACCACAATGGCTCATGAGTGTGGTAAGAAAATATGGGAGTGTGTAGCCCCGTTTAATCTGTCATTTTCTTTCAATCGGTTGATGAAACGTTGGCTAATTTCCCTACCACCTCCACTATAGCGGAGACACCGATCCGTATCTCACCCACGGTGTTGCTGTTCCCAAAGCCTTCCGCGCTCAAAGAGATATACTGGGACCCTAAATGTAACACGAAGATGTCCCTTTATGGGACCGGTGCATTGGGGCCTCCTCATCTCTTCACAACGCTAGATAGCGAAGAACACAAGAACTTAAGAAAGGCTCTTGGTGGTCAGCAGGTATGCTTCATCTATTTCCATGACTTGTGCAGCAGCCCATGAACTCACCAACTCACGATCATGTAGTGGACCATCGGGTCTCTAAAGAACAACTGGGAGCCTCGCATAGACGACTTGGTCCGCCTATTCATTCGCAAGATGACTGAAAGAGCACAGGCTAACGATACGGTGTTGCTCTCCGAAAGAGTAGCGTAAGTTGCATGAACGCACAGCCCTCGAAGAAGCAACTGATTGTAGCAGTGAGTTTGCCGCAGATATCATGACCATGATCTCTTTCACTGAGCCTTGGGGCTTTGTCAAGAACAGTCGGGACGTGTACGGAATCCTCGGCAACTGGCGTAAAGGACTCCCGCTGTTTGGGTTCGCTGGGCGATGCAACTCTTTCCGAAAGATTTTGTCCATTCCTGGCGTAGGGGAACGGTTTCTCCCCAAGGCAACTGACAAAGACGGCTTCGGATATCTGATGAATTGGGCCGACAAAGAAGTATCCCGTCGCGAGGAGAAGTTGGGAGACGGCGAGACTGTAAATGAACCGGACTTCCTTCAACAGTCAGTCAAAAGCAGCAGACACACGCAGGCGCAGGAGCTGACGATTTCAATAGCTGTCTAGATGCGCGAATGGACGGAGAGCCCCTCAGCCCTGTTCAGAAGAGGGCGCACGTGACACTCCTGATTCAAGCAGGGGCCGATACCACTGGCACCGCACTCGGAGCCACCTTGCGATTTCTTGCCTTGGATCCCGACAAGATGAAACGCACATGGGAGGAGATTGAAGCTGCCGATCGCGCAGGTAAATTGTCCACTCCAATCCAATACGAAGAAACGCGAGAGAACCTGCCGTATATGTGCGCATGCATCAAAGAAGCAACTCGACTGTGCCCGCCTGCCGACAATCTCTTCGGCCGGGTGGTTGGAAAAGCCGGTAAAGTGATTGATGGACATTTCCTTCCTCCGGGGACAGAGATAACGACCAATGCATACGTCGTGCATCGAGATCCGGTCCTTTACGCACCCGACCCTGATGCTTTCCGCCCTGAACGATGGCTTGAAAGTAAGGAGAAAGCTGCAGAAATGGAGCTTCACAGCTTTGTGTTTGGCATTGGGCCTCGCATTTGTTTGGGAAAGGACGTCGCCATAATCGAACTGCACAAGCTTCTCCCTGAGGTATGTCAATCTCCAACATGATGATCAAGCATGCGGTGATAGGGTTTTGAGACCAATCTGACATCTCATCCTAGATTATTCGACACTTCGATTTGCAGCTTGTCACTCCAGGAAGATTTGTGGTGGCAGGCGGGGTCGCGTATTTTAACGATTTTAATGTGAAACTGATAGCAAGAGAGGAATCTGCTTGACGTACCGGGAGACCGTCAGTGGACGAATGCCCTGGAACGACTCCAGTGTATCATTTATAAATGAAGCCTGACGACCTGCTTCATTGTAGAATTGTTCTTGAATTTGAGTAGAGCTTGAGAAGCTGGTCCGAGGCGGTATTTGAAGCCGTGTTACGGCAGGAATACCCACAGGATCGAAGAATAATGTCGGCGGTGATCGGGAATGGCAAATATAGGGAGCTCCATACAAGCCGAATTTGAACTTCGTCCAGAGAAACACAATAAGCGACCGTTAGTTAATGAAAATGAGGGATGATGCTACATCTCACTGAGAGTATAGTCCGCTGTAGGATGGTATGGCCAAGTATATCTCAGTGAAACGCACACCACAACTCCCGAGAACTCGGAGGATTCCGATCACCCTCGGCACTGACTCGATGCTGGCGGAGGCTTGCAGGCATGTCACTCCTACCAGGTATCGATCGTTGGCATAGTCGCTTCTTTGACTGAAAGAATAGACATTTATCTCCTCATTATTCATTCGTTGATTTGCTCGCTCGAGCCTGCCGAACCCTTCGAGCTTTCATCACATTCAGCCGGTGAGAACCCCTGAGATGGAGAAACTCAAGAAATTCTATACTCCAGACTACATGTCACGGCCGGGGATGTCATTTGCTATTCACATTGAAGATCCGGTTCAGAGAATAGAGGAATTCATGAACAGATACAAACGGGAACCTGTCGCAGAAGTACGTTTTCTCTGCTGGCGGCCACAAAGCCCCCGTGAGACACACTGTAACAAACATGCCCCCAGGGATTTGAAGAGTCTATGATGACGAGAGATCTCAGCGTCGTCAGTGCCACGGGACCACCGAATGTCGCGGCTGTCTTCGAGATGGAAATTACTCCCATGTACGGAACCCGAATGGGTAATGCTTCAGGGGCCGCTATCACACTCATCCACGATATGTGCACGACGATGGCGATGGCGCCTCTAGCAAGAAAAGACTTCTGGCACTTTGGCGGAGTGTCTCGAGTCCTCAGTGTCACGTACTTGAGGCCCACAAAGGTGGGCACCAGGGTCTTGATTGAATGTGAAGTGTTGCAGGTGGGATTACGATTTGGTACGGATCGCGACCTTGGTTTGGATTGAAGGGCTGACATTCAACCTTCAGCGACGATACGAGGGTCCATGAAGGACAAAGCCACGGGTGATCTACTCTCAGTCTGTGAGCACAACAAGGCTAGCATCATCTTCCGCGAAAAAGCTCAGATTTGAATACACAACACGCAACTCACAGAGGCTGTTCGACCTCCCGGTGGCCTACACCCGCAACTCAAACACCCTCCTCCGTTTCACCTACAATAACCCCGGTGGTAGTTTTGACGCGTGGGGCGAGCAGACCTTCCTAAGGAATCTTATCTCGCCCACGGAGAAAACCCCTCCACCGTTCAGCCACTGACATGTTACGGACATTCGGGCCACGATCGTGCCCAGAAATAGTCGACATCTTATTGGCATCTCATTGGTAGAAGTCTCGCCACCACTGCAGGGGGGGGAGAGAGATGATCTCATCCCGCGCTGTGGCCTTGTTTCCAGGAAATTCCCAACCAACACTCAAGGTTGGCACCGAGTTGGCTCGCGTTGATGTCATCTATAGATACTTCTTTTTTCCAGCTTTCATTGATCTATTTTCGTGCATTCCCAAGTCATTGCTTTGATTTCCTTTCTGTACCTGACCCGTTTCTTATAAAGTATACGACAATATCCTCTAGAAAGTCACTCCTTTGGCTCTTCTTTTCGGAATGGGTGGCACACCCGAGAATTACTCCATGTTGCAGGGGTTTGAGTGGAACGTCCCTGCCGACCAGAAACATTGGACTCGATTGCAGAGCGCATTGCAAGACCTGAAGAATATTGGGATAGACAACGTTTGGCTTCCTCCCGCCTGCAAAGGTCAGGGCGGCGGCGGGGCTAACGGTTATGACATTTATGACTTATACGACGTGGGCGAATTTGATCAAAAAGGCTCCAAATCAACCAAATGGGGCCCTAGAGAGGACCTGGATCAATTGAGCAGGAAAGCAAAGGAGCTGGGAATTGGGCTGTACTTCGATGCGGTGCTGAACCACAAGGCTGGTGCGGACAGGAAAGAGAAGTGCAGGGTCGTCGAGGTGGATCAGAGTGGTCAGTCCGTATCCGAACCGATCGCAATGTCGAAGGGTTTCCCCCAGGCTGATCAGTATCTCAGACCGAAATAAGGAGATTGGGGAGCCGTTCGAAATTGAGGCGTGGCTGGGCTTCGATTTTCCTAGTCGCGGCGACAAATACTCCGCTCAAAAGTACCACTGGGAGCACTTTTCAGGCACGGACTACGACGCAGCGACCGAAAGAACGGGCATCTTTCGCATACTCGGCGAGAACAAGCATTGGTCCCATTCCGTGGGAGACGAAGCAGGCAATGCTGACTTCCTCATGTTTGCCGACCTCGACTATAGCCACCCAGAGGTTGCAAAGGACGTAATCCACTGGAGCGAATGGGTAGTTAACGAATTCAAGCTGAAAGGGTTCCGGTTCGATGCTTGCCAGCATTTCTCCGAGCGCTTCACCAATGATTTGGTTCAACACCTGGAGGAAAAGTTCGGAGAGGGCCAGATGTTTCTAGTTGGTGAGTACTGGTCTGACCAGACGCAAGAAATGCTCGACTGGTTAAACCATATGCACCACCGCTTCACCCTGTATGACTCGCCACTGGTGTATTCCTTCTCGCAAATTTCTAAGACCGAGAAGGCGGACCTCCGAAAAGTGTTCGACAACAGTCTTGTAAAAGCCAGGCCTGAAAGTGCGGTGACGGTGGTGATGAATCACGACACTCAGCCAGGGCAGACGGTGGAGACACCCATTGAAGGCTTCTTCAAGCCGATCGCCTACGCTCTGATCTTGTTGAGGAGAGAAGGCTACCCGTGCGTCTTCTACGGCGATCTCTATGGCATGAAGGGCAAACAGGCAGAGCCGCCGGCATGCGGGGGGAAACTGCCTCATCTCGTGCTTGCGAGGAAGCTTTTTGCGTACGGGGACCAGGACGACTACTTCGACGAGCATCCAAACTGTATCGGATTCGTGCGCAGAGGTACCGAAGACAGGAAATCCGGCCTTGCTTGTGTCATGTCGAATGCCGAACCAGGTACAAAGCGGATGTTCGTGGGCAAGGAACATGCAGGAGAACTCTGGACAGACGTGCTGGGCTGGCAGAAGGAAGAAGTCAAGATCGACGAGGACGGGTTTGGAGAGTTCATGTGTCCCGGCACGAGCGTTAGTGTCTGGGTAAGCAAGGAAGCAGAGGGCAGAGATAAGATCGACGCATTGGACTTTGATAGCGACATTTACGCAAGAGCATAAGCTGCACCGGAATCAGAGGGCGACTTGGATACAACGATGTTAGACAGGCCGACAGAGCAACGGGGTGTCTGGGATATAGATCGAATGGGGCAATTATGCGAAGACTCTAGTGTGCTTCAGGAAATAGGAAGAGGGCTCTGACTTGTGGAAAAATTGCGATCGGTGACATAATACTTGCATACCGACTTGCTGCGTAAGGCTGCGGCGCCCTGTCACTGACTTGTATTCCATAATCAGGGTATGATGGATCAGGGAGCTTGAAGTTCAGATCGACGAGGCTGGGCTCCTTTCGCACCAGATAACAACTCCCGCCAAACCGATGTTAACTGAGGCCACCAACAATTCGCCCGTCAAAGCAGTCAAGGCTCATCCAGCTCGTAAAAGACGGCCAGCATGTCCCCAAGGTGGCGATCGCATCATTTTACAAGTTAGACTACGGCCGTCGTATTGTTCGGTGGCATGCTCGTGTTTGGTGGCTAATCTCTCCATCATGTCAGACATGCATACTCCATGCAGGAAGCCTGACGAGAGATCACTCAGCTCAATTTTGGGGTATTTCCGCGTCTATATTGGTAGGCGGCAACTCAGCTCTAACATCTATATGAGAGACGAAGCGAGCGAGCATCTATCTTGATTATGGTTTGTTCCTCCTCAATGTACTCTCTAGGTACGAAGAATGGCTTTTCTCGCGATGGACGCTGGCAATTTGATCGCGTCAGTGGTAGCATGCTTTCTGCTAGTCCGGCTGTTGTCTATTGGCATGCGAAACCGGAATATGCCTCCAGGTATACATTCGTCCTTTCCTAGATACATCCAACCTCTCGCTAACAGGAGTCAAGGTCCGCCAACACTGCCCATCATTGGAAATCTATATCAGATCCCCAAAAAGGACATACACCTGCACCATCAGAAATGGGCAAAAAAATGTACGTTTAAAATCTCCTTGGGCTGTCGTGCTTGAGAGGTGATGGTAACTGTCGAACGATGAAAACAGACGGACCGATTTTCTCCCTCAAAATGGGAAGCCAGGATGTCATCGTCCTTGCCAGCGGCGATATGATCAAAAGACTCGTGGACAAGCGGAGCGGCAACTATGCAGACCGGCCAGCCCTCTTTATGCAGGACGTCTTCGAGCACTCGAGGATCATCATGCGAGGCTACGACGACCTGTGGAAAGTCGAGCGGAAACTCTACCACCAGTTCCTCAACAGCACAAAGGCGGCACGGTACACGCCTTACCAGGACCTGGAGACGAAGCAGCTCTGCTTCGATCTCCTGCGTCATCCACAACACTTTGAAGCACTGATCACAAGGACGACACTAAGTGCCGCCACCAGCATGGCGTACGGATTTCGCGTGACTGACCCGGCCAACCCTATCATGAAGGAGCTCCTCCACAATGCCCACGGGTTCTTCACCATGGTCCACAAAAGCCAGTTGTTTGACTGGTATCCTCAGCTGCGATCCATTGCGCGCTGGCTACCGCCGTTCTTGTATCGAATGTATCGAGACGCCAGAGAGATCTTTCGTCGAGAGAAAGCACAGTTTCACCAGCTGCTCAGCGATGCTAGGAAGACAATGGCCTACCAGAACTCGCTTCCAAGTAAGAAACTCTGAAGTATTTGTCTCCCAGAGGAGGGTACTGACCTGATTGTCCCGTGCTATAGGCTTCGCATCAGATATAGTTCGAGCGCAAAAATCTTGGGAGGGAAAGCAGGAAGGTACCATCTTGACTGACCATGCCGCCGCATACATCGCTGGAATTGCCATGGAAGGAGCAACAGATACCCAGAGCAACCAGCTAGCTGGGTTCATCAAGGTAGAGCATTACTTTGCTTGGTCTCAAAACCTCATTCTCTAGTATACTAACTCATAACCTTCAAGGCAATAATGCTGTATCCGGAGGTCCAGAAGCAAGCTCACGTCCAACTAGACGATATCGTTGGGACTGATCGATTGCCTGAGCCAAGCGATCTTGAAACCTTGCCATACATACGGCAGATCATGAAAGAAACCCTCCGATGTACGCATGCCCGATCCAACCACCCCGAGAGGCGGAGCGGACAGAGACTGATTCGAGTAGGGATGCCGACAGCGGTGACCAGTGCAATTCCCCACGCGGCTCGCGCCCAAGACGAAATTGACGGCTACATAATCCCCAAGGGGGCAACCATCCTTCTTGCGGTCTGGGCGGCGAACAACGACCCAGCTCTTTTCCCGAACCCTCGCGTCTTCGATCCGTCTCGGCAGAACCCCAACTTTTCGATGGGGGAAGCAGCACTCGCGAGTGACATCCGCGACCGCGATCACTGGACGTTCGGCGCAGGCAGGAGGATCTGTCCAGGGATCCACGTCGCCGAGGGGACATTGCTTCTGGCCATGGCCCGGATTCTATGGGCGTTTGACATCTCCAAAGCCAAAGACGCTCACGGCAGGGAGATCGAAGTTGACCAGGACGAACTTACACAGTCGATTGCGGCAAGGCCACTTCCGTTCAAGTAAGAAATCCCCAACTCCTCGCAGACGGCTCGAGGAAAGGAGGTTGCTAACGAGCGATATATAGATGTGATATCAGAATCCGGAGCGAAAGGCACGCCCAAGTAGTACGGAAAACCTGGGAAGGAGCGCAGCATGTCCTTGACGAGGCAGGCAATTACAAGATGAATGTTTTGTGACTGGCGAACAGGTCTATCGTGTGTTCTCCCAGCTGATCAACCCAAGCAAGCAAGCAAGCAAGCAAGCAAAACAAAGATTCACTGCAAGAAATTGAATGCGCGGGAGTTGCCGCCATTTCCCCGCAAAACACGGACCAGTCAACCCGTCCAGGGTTCGATCAGGGATCTTGTTGGAGACCTGCTGCTTGATCCTTGAGAGCCGGATTTCCCAGATGTCCCATTGGGCAAATACGACGTCAACGATGGGCCCTTTTGTAGAGATGAGACGGCGAAGAGGGGGAGGGATGTGCGCAATGCAACATTGTGCGCTACATCCCCCATATGTATGTAGGTGCCAATTGCCCCGCTCCTCCGTGCCCATGATTGACTGGGTAGAAGATGACGCGTTCATCTCTTCCTCTGTCTCTGTCTGGCGCGGGGAGAATAGTCGCTGGATATTAAAGGGGACTAGTTGCCAGCTGGCCCTCTTGGAGGTGGCCTGGAAGAGGTAGACACCAAGGCAGATCTGGATATCGCTCTGAGGAGAAAGAAGGGAACTTGACATCTTAGCCTGGCCCCAAGGACAAGAAGACGTGTTGGAAAAAGATCGTCTGTCTGCTCTGACTTCGAAAGCCTCTGCTCCGTACTCCCATACCTAAGCTCTCGACTTATTCAGGGAGTGTGCTTCCTTACAGGGGGCAAGGCTGCCTGCGAAAGGGGCTACCTCATACACATCACATATCCGCTGGTCCGGCACAGTCCCACACAGGGTCTGAGAGAGTGAGACTCGTCAATTTGGGGGTTTCCTTCACTTTCTGCCTCAGTTCGCCACAATATATATATTGTATACATATCTTGTTGACGGTGCCAAGATGAAAGTCGTGCGCGTCGTTGGTTACCACAAAAACCTCGAGTTGTCCGAAGCCCCCGAACCCAAAATCACGTCGCCGCTCGACGTGATTGTGAAGATCGGCGCCGCAGGGGTGTGCCGCACCGACATCCACATCCTCGAGGGCCAGTGGGCCGAGAAGTCGGGCGTCCAGCTCCCTTACACCATCGGGCACGAAAATGCCGGCTGGGTCCATGCAAAAGGGGAGGCCGTGACGGGACTCGCGGTCGGCGACAAGGTGATTCTGCACCCGCTAGTGACATGTGGCCTGTGTCGCGCGTGTCGCTTCGGCGACGACGTGCACTGCGAGAACTCGATCTTCCCAGGCATTAATGCCGATGGCGGGTACGCAGAGTACCTCAAGACGAGCGCGCGCAGCGTCATCAAGCTGGACCCCAAGCTGGAACCCACTGACGTGGCGGCCCTCGCGGACGCCGGGCTCACCGCCTACCACGTCTGCGCAAAGGCCGCGAGGGTGCTCCGGCCCGGGAATTTTGTGGTCATGATCGGGGCCGGCGGCCTGGGACACATCGGGATCCAAGTCATGAAGGCCATCAGCGCGGCGACGGTTATTGTGGTTGATAGGAATTCGGAGGCATTGGGGTTGGCCAAGAAGTTGGGAGCAGATCATGTCGTGCAGGCTGGAAGCGATGATGGCTTTGTCAAAGAGGTGCTGTCTTTGACAGGAGGGAAAGGCGCAGAAGCCGTGATCGATTTCGTTGCCGAAGGTGGTTCAACGTCTACCGGTGTTCGTCTGCTTCGCCGAGCAGGAAATTACTGTAAGTTATTTTTCCTACCCAAACCTCTTCTATTGTGCAGGAAAGGTCCCAGAGCTCTGGGTCTTCCCCTATATATGAAATGGGATGCTGAAGGAGGGAAAAATAGACATCGTCGGATACGGAGAGAACATCAATGTACCAACCATTGACATTATATCGACCGAGATCAACTTCATCGGCAACTTAGTGGGATCGTACAATGACCTGGCTGAATTGATGGTGCTGGCTGCTCAAGGAAAAGTGGTTTTGCACACGTCCATATATAAGCTGGAAGACTTTCAGAAGGCCATTGATGACCTTTCCGCGGGCAAGGTGAGAGGGCGAGCTATTCTCGTGCCCTGAGAAAGGAGGCTGAGGTGGATCTCTCGTTCTGTGCAAATGCATGCGCTGGCCGCGCTTCAAAAAGAAGAAGATGCTCAAGTGGTTGCCGAATACATTCTTTCAGAGACGCAGAAGTGTACCAAGGTTGAATACTGCCAGAAATATGAGCAATCAGGAGATTTGCGACATGTTCATATCTTGTCACTGCAAAGTAATTTGACTTATGTTGCTAGCCTGTTTGCATGTACTTACACTAGATGACCGAGTCTAAGACCCATCCTCAGCGTAATTGAGTGATCTGCTACTGCTGGCATAATAGATGCAACAATGTTAGGATCGAAGATGAAGAACACCAACCATAGCGTACACGACAGACAGAAGACTTACAAAGCTGCCAAACTTAGACCCGCAATAAAAAGTTTGCAAACCAACTCTCATTTGATCATCTCCCATCCTCGTTCCTTGCTCGTGAAGAATTCATACACCACTTGTGCCCAGGCCTTCGGCTTGACCTCATGCCAGAATTCCCTCCCACTCTGAGCTACTTCTTGTTCTTTCAGCTCGAATCCACCGCATCCAAGGATGCGTCGAAAGCTGCGCTGGAATTTATCGCCAGCAGCTTTCAGCTGAGACTCATTTTCGTACGATATATCGAGGCTGTCGTATGTCACATCAAGGGGACGACGAAGGACGTAGGAGACGGCATCGAAGAGAGAGAGGTTCGATAGTGTTGAGCCAGCAAAGCACAAGTGCCGCCTTGCGTTGAGGCAGGGGAGGTGGTGCGGTAAGAGACTCGCAACGACGAATTTCGCAATACTGCAAAGCTCAAGTTAGGTCGACCAGCTCCGCAGTAGGAAAGAAGGTTGAAATGGAAACTCACTCGTCGCTATGTGTTGTTGAGACTCTAGCGTCAGGACTCCCAAAGTAAATTGCCGATCTTTTGTCTTCGTTCAACCCCAACACATTGGATTCAAGAAGGAAATCTGAGAGGGCGCCTGTCATAACGTATGTGAAACCGAGGGAGGTATCAGCTTGGACCCGCGCCTCAATGTGTTTGCGCAAAGCCAGCTTGTCGGCGAAGTACAGCTCGTCTCTGATAGCAGCATGGTTGAGGTTAGGGCCATCTCGATCCCAAGTCAGCAGCATCTCGAAACATTTGTTTTGCCAAGGGCAAGCAACTCTCACATTCGGCGGGATAGAAGTGTTTCACTCCGGCAGCAAATGCTGCCTCGGCATATTCTGTTTGTTCTGCACAAATCTCATCTTCAACCGCTGAGATGACAATCTCAAAGCCTTTATAGGAGTTGGAATCGGAAGGGTGTCCGAAAATGCGTTCCAGTATGGTAGGGGGTGGTTCGACTCCCTCATCGCAAGCAATATTGGACTGCGGCAGGAGAAATGCAACTCTCGAGAAATGCTGCTTCTGGAGGGTCAGTTCTTTCTGTATTTTGTGGCCGACCTTGCTTGTAGCGCCGAGCAAGAGGACTGAATAAGTCATTTCGGCAGGTGGTCCCTTGGAAGAATCAGTCAACGTTTGTTATAGAGATGAGAAGCACACCAAGGAAACAAAGTTGCAGATTCGAGTATAGGGCGCTTCGCTTCGGAGATGCAAGCTGAAAATGCCTGCAGCGAACCAAAGTCGCGTCATCCCTGAGCCCTCTGGCGCCCGTAGAGATGACCATCGTCTTCTCAATTCACCTTGTTCAGACCATTCCCCCAGATGGGTTTAACAAGGCTCGCGACTCGATGCGGTTGATCCCCAGATCTGCGTTCGCTCCTTGCACCCTAGGCGCAAGTAGGCTCCCGAACCTGATCTCCACGCCAGCAACTACCGCATTCGGACGAGAGCCAAACGCATCGAACCAGACATACAGTCGGAGGCAACGCTGCTAGCACAGACGAGAGCTCAAGAAACCTTGCTGTGGGTCTGGGCATTAGTAATACCGTTTGAATATACAAGCCGTCCAACAGGGTGAATTTAATGCCCCTTTTGGGCCTCGTATGACCTTCCTATGGTGTGATTTATCAGGAGAGTGCGAAATTGCTGTATGTGGACATACGTACAGACCCCTACCTGTGAGAGGGCAAAGACTCAAGTTGGACCATATCAAGAACACAAAGATGGCTCCAGGGGATCCCTGCTATTGGACAAGTTCAAGTAATATGCCTAGGAAGGAATAACTCGGTCGGGAGAAAGAGAAAGGAGGAGAATGAAGACGAGGCTGCGTCGACTCCCACAGCCTTGCCTTGGCTAGTGCGACTGCGCATCGCGTCTCGACAAACTCAGAACGCTCCAGAAAAGCATTTCCAATACGCTGCACCTTTATTGCAGCCCAAGTCGTGCCCTTCCGTGTCTGAAACCCTACTTTCGGACCTCGTCACTTTCGACATGGACAGAACCACCATCAACCCTTCCAAACAACCCCTGCCACGGCCTTCATCGGTCGCGTCAACAAACACAACATCCACCAACAAAACCCGGCAGTACGCTCATCTGCACGCGCAGTTGGCTCAATTGAACGCGCATCTAGCAGACACCGAGAACCTGTTGAGGATGACGGCCGTGCAAGCTCAAGATATGCGGTTTTTGGGTGGCTACGTCGGGGCGTTGTTCATGGGCAGCGCCAAAGTTCTCGGGGAAGAGAGTGTGCAGGGCAGAGGGAAACAGGGAGAGGGTGCCAAAGACTCGTGACTGCATTACATCTTCCGCCTACATAACGATGGGGTCGAGAACAGCATCAACCCTCGACAGGATCGCAGGGTCGCCTCTCTAAGAGGACTTTCCCGGCCAAAGCCTTCAACACCAGAAGCTGAAGAACAGTCCAGGCGCACCGCTTTGGCGCAACAACTCACTCAAGATCATATCGCAGGTGCTGATTGCCTCTCTGATAGCGGCATAGCGCACGGCTTCCACAGTCTTGCCGACCTCTCCAGTGCGTTGCGCTGTTCAAGACAAGAAGACTCGATGTCTACCGAGTAGAAAAGTGCTATTTGATCCTAGCATACCGCCGCCGACTTTTTGCCCAAAATGATACCGGGCAGCCATCCACCCAGCAAACGCTTGCTTTCAAGGATAAGCCATCGGTTCCGATCTCTCTGACCTATTCTCTATCCTGCGTTGACAAGCGTCGTAAAGAACCAAGTCATTGCCCTTAATTCCAAAAGCAATGGAATTGGATCGGTTCGATAGTGGGCAAAAATGGTTCTATCTATTCTCCAAAGTTCTCACTCTTAGGAGCCTGCCATACATCACCAAAAGATATCATTATTGCAGCTCATTTCCAGCTACGGTATGAATACATTTACTGGCTCTGGTCTGGGCTGCATCATCGCTCTCGCAGCGAGCGGTCTTCCATCCCCACGTCGATTCCATGCCCTTAGTATTATGGCCTCACTAACACGTTTGAGTGTGCACAAACATTCACAATCTCGTGAGGCACTGGCCTTCTTTTCCTCGCCTCAGTCTTGAGTAAGCAAGAGGAGATAGAAAGGCCCCTCTCAGGGCTCTGTTGCCTCCCAATATTTTCAAATTGAGACATGCCTCTCTTCAAGATCTGTTCGCCGGAGTCCTTGGTCAAGGACGCATCTGGAACGTCTAACTTGAAGCGACAATCAACCTCAAGCCGACGCTTGTCAGAGATCAAACTCTTTGCCCCTCGAAGCTGTGATCATTTTGGCAATTCGAGAGATCACTCAGTCACATTCTCATCATGCAGACTCCCCAGCACAAGATGTGGATCGGCCTCTAGCATGGCTGACAGTCTCTCGGCGCGTCTTCTTCCAGCCACCCACCGCATGAACTCTGAGTAACTCTGCGGCAAAACGCTCACGTCTGCCGGTGAGAAGAAGGTATAAAAGAACGTGCCTGTAGACTTCCTTTCTTGATCTTGGTGCTCAACAGGCCGGACGTGCGTCCGGACCATTACTTGGATCCGGGTTCCGCCGCTGGGGTGAGGTTCTGTAAACGAGATGCCTGCTGAGACATAGAGCACTGAACCAACGGGGACGGGCCCTTCAAATGTACTAGGATCGAGGTTCAGGAATCGTGGACGAGTGTGTGAGAAAGATGCGGCGCAGGTGAATGCCAATTCGAACGTCTGCTTAAGCAAGAAGCCTCCGAAGATCATGAAATGGTGACGGTTCCTATACTGCGGCATCATTATCTGTGTGCTGTGGATTGTGGTCTTGGACATGGCTTGCACATTGGCCGGCTGCTTCTTCGGGTTCCTGCTGTCAGCATACGCAAGAGAATCAGTCCACATTTTGTGGATTAGAGCCGACTCATCTGCGTCAGGTGGCTTGGTCAAGATGTGTGCGGATCTCATGGTCTTCTTGTTTCTGTAGTTTTCCTCGCCTTTGGCGAAAAGCGCCTTCTCCGCCGGGGTATTGACTTCCAGGGCAGCGATATTAACAGGTCTTTTAGTGTTGGGATCTAGTGCCACCATGGTAAAAGCGCACGTCATGAAAACGTCCTCCGGTGCAACTTGTCGACCTGGGGCTGGCGCTTTGGCGATCTGCAGAGTCACTTCCATGCTGCTCCTTCCGGTAGCATAGGTCACTTGTCCACTCAGCTCCAGATCACAAATCTCTCGAATAGGGTTCTTGATGGTGATCCTGTCAACAGCCGCAGTCACATTGCTGACTCCTTCGCCAGTATGTCTGTAGGCCACGACTCCGGCCAGCGCGTCCAGGTCCATGAGCAAGGTCCCGATACGGATTTGGCCAGTATAGTTGGCGTAGGTGTCGAGTAGCCACGGGTCTTGCTACAGAAATGCACATCAACCATTGGCAAATGGAGAAAACGTCTTGAGCACTGGGGAGTACTAACAGAGAGAGGCAGCACAAGGCTGACGTAGCTATCCGACATCTTCTTGGGTGCCAGGGCTGGTTTGGCACTTTCCACCGCCGGGGTGTGAGCGTCGTCCTCCGCCTCTTTTCGTTCTCGGAGTGCTTGAATCCAGGGTGTTCTGACCCGCATCTCTGTGAGAGCTTTGTAGACTCCATCCGTACGAGCGGCCTGAGTAGAGTGGAACGACCGTATTAGGATATGTCTCGCAAGGGCTAACTTCTGGTTCGTTTGCTGTACGAACCCTGCCCGCAGCAGATGGAGCAACGAATGTCGAGCCATTGTCTGAAGGATGGCAGTGATTTTAGCAAGTTGCGGGGTTGCTTATAATAGCTGGATCATTTTTGCAACGACATGGGACCAATTGCTTTATACGGCATGAGAAGGTAGGTCATCACCCAGTCCAGGATTGTCTGCTCTTAATACTAGGTATTTCTATAGTTGGCGTTGAGAATGATGAGATACTGGTCCTCAACAACCCGAAGCTGCACGCCGCTCCAATGCGCAGCCGGAAAAATCAATCGCCGGTTCCGAGAACTACCCACACTGTTCGCAATTTTCCAGACCTCGTCTTTCTTGTCCGTTATCTGGGAGACTGGGCTTTTCTCCCTTCCTAGCCTCAGAGGCCAGTCCTCCAGAATGTTCGAGACGGTCTTTGAGCTAGAAAGAAGTCTCTTTGTGCACCGGAAATTTGATGTTCACCTACTGACTGCAACCAGCGTGAAGGTATCTTGCAAGGATGCTTCCCAAGACCCTCCACTGGTATCTGGCAAACAAGCTCAGCCCTGTCGTCTATGGCTTCCTAGAGCAAGATCGTTTCTTCTGTCCTTGCAATGTTCTCTTGCTGATGACTTAGATCTTGGCCTAATTGTCTTGAAGGATGTTAACGCAAGCATTGTCGATCTCGTCGAAGGTGCCGAGGTGAGCCTCATCTCAAACCAACGCCTTTCATACGCCGTGCTCATCTATCCACATAGCTGTGGGCGCAACTCGGATATGAGGCATCTTTGATACGATCCACTCACACCAGTACCACTGAGGCTGAGAGGGTTGTGGACATGAGCTTCAAGCTTTGTGTATGGCACTATTAACTTTCTGCATAAATGCTAATCAGCATTTCAGAGCCGAAGAGATTTTGATTGCTATTTATCTTCATCCTTTCCTATTAGAATTCCTCCGCTAGAGTTGGAGTCGGTGCACCTACGTCTACACTTTGCTGGTGAGAGTTTGTTAGACGAACAGGGACAGGTCATCTCCGTTCCCGAACCAAGGAATGGTCCAGGTGATCGTTCTTTGAATAGCCAGCATGTGGACAGGAACCCACCCAGGAACCTTGATCTGGTGAAACTACAACTGCAGTCTACATCAACTATATCTTTCGCGGCCATGCCTTCCCTGCCAAGTGAACAGGTTTATTCAAAGCAGGCCAACGAGCAGCGACCACGATTGGACGAAGACGTCCTTTTCGCACTATTTGACGCGGGAGTGCGTGGCAGCATATGCTCCAAACCCATTCGCTTGTACGCAGGCGTCAAATGCCTAACTGATCAGAACGCTCTCCGCCTGTGCGACCTCGCCCCTGCTACATTCACACCAAACTACATCCAAAGGTTCGAAGAGCAGGCAAAATTCATTCCGACTGTTTCCAGATTCTTGGAGACTCTTCTCGGCGTTTCAGAGTCTAGTGCTCCACCACAGCAGCTCCAAGGATCAGTTAACTCGGGGTCTGGAAGTCGTGACAGGGAGAGAGAAACTGCAGAAGACCTGCAGAAGGATCTCTGCTTCACGATCATGAATGGCGTGCGATGTCACGAATCTGCTCGAAGTCTCCGACCTTTGCGCCGTCCAAACGACAAATCGCCTGATTCCATCTTGGACTTGTTGCATCATCCAAATATACCAGGCCTCTCAGAGACGGAAGCTAGGGATGGGTTCGAGCTTGGATCCAAGCCAGATTTTGATGATGAAGCCATGAATCAAGACGATGGTTGCAATTTTTGCCTTAAATTTGACGGCCAGACTAATACATCTGGGTGTTACGTCTACACAGTAACAGCAGAAGATACCGATGGCGATCGTGGTGGTGCAACAAAAGAGTTACATGATGTGGAACTCGAAGGCGGTGGGTATAGGCTAGATAAAACCTACGACTGCCCGATTGAACCCAACAGGCCTGCCCGTCTCCCACCTAACGAAAACAGAAAGTACTCGGACAGCATGTCAGGGATAAGTGATGTGTCAATGCTTCTGGCCTGCGAAGGACCTATGAATGAAGGACGCATAATCAGGCGGTCTAGTGCCATTGGTTCGCCGGCCTGGCTTACTCAGAATGTCATCCGCATGCATCCGCTGAGGCAGCAACGCCATGAGAATCATCGAGTGGACCAAGAAAACAGCCCATGGAAGACGGACAGCTTATATGAGAGGCCTGACCTCGGCTGGTGGTCAGACACGAATGATGCAAGCGAAGTGCCCCTCGAAGACTGTCGCGACCACTATACAAAGACTCAACTAGCCGACTTCAGCTCATCTCCTCCTTCCTTCAGCGACGAAGGTTGGGTCCGAGACTATCTGGACTTACAGTGCAACTCGGGCGAGCAGGGTCTTGTTGGTGGCAGGACAACACCCATGTCAACAAGCCAATCCGAGGAACAATCGAACAGCTCATTGGCGGAAGTACTTGGAAACGACCATTTGTTGTGGCACATGTGGAAAAGGCGTGCAAGCGTGGCTCCTCGAGGAGAAGAAGACATCACCGACATGAAGACACTGTATGCCACAGATCCAGACATGAAGCTGTTCAGTTCAAGATGGGACCTCGATCCTAGTGACATCAGTTCCGGAAGCAATGACGACCCCATGCTGCAAGATCTGAGAGATAGTCGATCATCTCCTCGAGACAAGGCTCACTCACCGATGACACCCAATTCAGAACGACGATCCTACTTCACGCCAACACGGTCCTCATCATCCTCGACCTATGTTGGGCGATCAAGTGCCGACCCCAAGCGACGATCAAGTCTCATCAAACGTTTTACTTGGGGAGGCCGGCACAATGGGTCCGAAGCACCTGCACTGGATGTCAGCAAGCTGGAACAACGGACAATGGAGGTCAAGAGGAGAAAGACGATGGACGACTATGAAATGATGGACAGAGAGGCCAGCAACGATGACTCCAGTGACATGCTGTTTCAATGAGAAGTTTTGCGGAACATGCACTTCTTCGGGACTTCTTTCGGCGTTCAGGACAAGGCCAAGGTACAAACGAAACTTGGTGGGAAAATTTTTGCGGTTTGGTTTTTGGGGTCCCCTCTCAGAGGTTTCTGAAGGGTGGTGTTTCACAGCATGCGTGGGCACAGCAATGCTATACCTCGAGAAGGCAAGCATCAAAAGGTGGCAGTTCTGAGAAAGCACTCTCAGTCCTAGATGTACTAACAGTAATAATGACCCACGGAAAACGATCTCGAACCCGTACATAGTTTATACCCGTAATTTCTGAGGGCCACCAAATGCAGAAGATTCGACAATGAGTCCATGAGCACATACTCCGCACATACTACGTCCCTGCCTGGTTCTGTATGGACGAGGCCAGGGAGTTTGCAGCCCTAGGGCGCTCATGGCGCTTCCCCTCCCGGTGCTTTTTCAAGTAAAAGGGCGTCATTGCACCCACCAACGCGCCATTGAGAGCGGTCCGGGAGGACCCACCCCTAAAGTCCCAAGCCCCCAAAGTCGGCAAGCGGCCCTCAAGCTGGCGAGATGGGCGCGATGGGTAGCCGCTAAAGTTTCCACACGACATCATCGGCCATCATACCTTGTCGCCCAGCAGCTTTCAATCCATCCCATCACCATGCTTTGGCGACGAACCACACCACAATCTGCATATGCTACGCTACGTTACCTAGATTTCCTAGCTTACGTCCTCACCTCTCAGCCTCCTACTGGCTCTGCCCCTCGCTGAGAATTGGAAGCTTTTGTGCGCAGGTGTCCCGTGCCCCTCACTTTTCGTTCCTGGCATTTATGCCAACAGCAAAGCTGGCTTCTTCTCAACCTGCTCAGGAAGAAGCCCAGCAGCCGACCTTATGGCAGCGGAGTCTTAGTTGGATTCCCGGTACTCAACAATACAGATCGCGAGCAAAACTTTTGTCCACTTCACGCGTCTCTCTCCTTTACCCTGTCTCGGGCCTGGTCCTCCTCGTCGTTCTGCTCATTCAGTTTCTCGCGTCAAGAGACGTCCAGCCGCGCCTTTGGGCTCCTACTCCTTCTCCTTCTCCTCCTGCTGCTGCTGCTGCTCCTGCTTCTCCCCAACCGACGCGAAATCCTTTGAGTCCATTTGGTGACAGTGTCTACCGTCAAGAGGCGTACTTTGCTTTACTGGAACCCGGCACCCAGTGCAGACCGAAGTCTCCCTTCACTTCAGACCTGCCCGTTACACACGCTCTGACCAACATGGCGTTGGAGGCAGAGGCCAAGCACATGGTTGCACAATTTGAGTACACCGCCGAAGATGTAAACAAGGGCGTAAAAGAGTTCATTCGGGAGATGGAAGAGGGCCTGGAAAAGCAGGGGACGTCAATCAGCCAGATCCCGACCTATGTCACATCGGTCCCCAATGGCACAGAAAAGGTAGGAAGAGAAACCGCATTGCGATTCAGCTAACAGCAGCAGGGTGTTTATCTGGCCGTGGATCTAGGCGGCACCAACTTCCGAGTATGCTCAATCACGCTTCATGGCAACCAGTCCTTCTCGTTGCAGCAAACCAAAGTCGCTGTCCCTCGAGCCCTGATGGAAGCAAAGACGGCCCACGAACTCTTCTCGTTTCTTGCCAAACAGATCGAGTCTTTCCTCAAAGCACACCACATGGATCACTTTGAAACACACAAAAATAAACCTGGCGAGGTCGAATTTTTCGATCTGGGCTTCACTTTCAGCTTTCCCGTCAATCAAGTGGGCATCAACAAGGGTAGATTAATGCGTTGGACGAAGGGCTTTAACATAGAGGAAGCTATCGGACAGGACGTCTGTGGTCTGCTGCAGAAGGAGATCGACGCATTAAACCTTCCGGTGAGAGTGGCAGCTCTCGTGAACGACACTGTCGGTACGCTAATGGCGAGGTCGTACACTTCTCCGGGCAAGACCAGTACGTTGATCGGTGCCATCTTCGGCACTGGGACAAATGGCGCCTACGTCGAAAAGCTGGAGAGAGTGAAGAAGATGAAGGCCATAGATGAAGCAGAGGGTGGTGTTCCCAATTATGACTCGTCTACCGGGCTCATGGTGATCAACACAGAATGGGGTAGTTTCGACAATGCCCTTTCAGTCCTGCCTAACACTCAGTACGACATTGACCTGGACCGCGAGTCAGTAAATCCTGGTATCCAAATGTTCGAGAAGCGTGTGTCGGGAATGTTCCTGGGCGAAATCTTGCGCCGTGCCCTGCTAAGTCTCTACAAGCATCCAGATGCAGGTGTCGCATTGTTCAAAGACACATCGTCTCTTGACAACGATATTAGGAGTACAACGACGGTGGCTGACGACAGTCCCCTATTTAAGACATGGGGCATCGACACCTCTTTTCTCTCAATTGTTGAGGAAGACCACTCAGACCACTTGCGTATCACCAAACAGACACTGGAAAAGGACCTGAAGGTAGAAGCCGCATCAACCGAGGACTGTGTTGCCGTCAAGATGCTTGTGCATGCGATTGGGAAACGCGCGGCCAGACTGAGCGCCGTCGCCCTTGCTGGGGTGATCATCTCCACCAACAAACTACAAGAGGATGAGATAGTCGACGTGGGCGTGGATGGGAGTCTGGTCGAGTATTATCCCGGGTTCGAGGAGTACATTCGTGAGGCGTTCAGGGAAATTGAGGGCATTGGCGAGGACGAGAAGCGGATAAGGATCGGGCTTGCGAAGGATGGCAGCGGCTTGGGAGCAGCGCTTATTGCGCTGGTGGCTCATAATGCGGACCAATCTATGTAGAACCGAGAACAGCAGAGGGTCCGAGAGAGGAAGGCATCTGTATAATGGGGCCCTGCACCGTCCTGGTAGCATCCACAAAAAAGAACAGCTCAAGGCAACAGCCGTGTTTAATCCAGATTTATGTTATATGACTTTGACTTGAGCTGACAGTTGCGACGAAGAGGACGCGCCTCGCAGTGAATTGGTGACCTTCTACTCGGTACGAGTAGAATCTGCCGAATTTTATTTTTTTCCACAGCCTTTCACAGTGACACCTGTGACTCCACAACCACCACCGCCGCCGTCCCATTCACTACATAATCATTCTTGGGCCAGACAGGACCAGTTGACCATGTTCATATATGATCTCCCCAGAACGGAAAAGCAGTCTTGATCCACGCACACCGGAAATTCATTGCCCACCGACGTCAGCCCAGCATGAGCGGCGACTTGCAATCATGGGCGCTACCACGCCTTGGGCGCTTGTTGCCTCTAGATGATGACTCGCTCAACGAAGTGATCGCCTACACGTCGACTCTCTCAAAAGATGCAGCCGCTGAACATCTGAAGAATTTGCTCGGCGACTCTCCACAGGCTCTAGAGTTCATCTCGTCGTTTAACGCACGACGGGGGAACACACAGGTCTCCGCCAGCAGCGCAGAGGGATCCGGAGTGCCCAAACCACAGAAGAAAGGTCCCAAGAAAGCCAAACCTGCGCTCCATGCTGCAGGCCCAGTGCGCCGCCCAGAAGGCTATGGTGATGTCGCGGGCGGTTACACAAAACAGTACGATAGCGACACGGATTTCGGCGCGGCTCACAATCGACCAGTCTCGAGAGACCGAAACGTTCCCAACTTGTCCTCGACACCTGATGCTCTTCAAGTCCCTCAAATCACGGCAGGTGGTCGAAGCCCAGGTTCCTCTGCTCCCTTTCGAGACGCCTCGCCAAAGAAGACTCCACAGAAGCTTCCTCCCTCGGCATCTGGGAATCTCATATCTGATTTTGGATTCGCTAATGTTCGGTCGAAGCAATCCAAGAAGCCCGCCCATGCCAGTCACTCGCAACCCCAATCTGGCACTTCTACGCCGCACAAGGGTGGCGCCACGACAACCACTTCGAGCGTTGCAGACCTTACTGCCGCAATCGCGGCTCTGGAGCTTTCTACCAATCCAACCTTGTCTACACAGAGGAGAAAATGCCCTTGCAATGCTTCGATACATCCACTTTTCACAACCGCACCGAACTGTCTGAATTGCGGCAAGATCATCTGCGCCCTCGAGGGACTTCAGCCTTGCTCGTTCTGTGATTCGCCGATCTTGACAAAAGATCAAGTGAACGGCATGATCAAGGCACTGAAAGAAGAACGAGGGATCGAGAGAATGGCTGTCCACAATGTAGGACAATCGCTGTCAGGCAGAGGCACACCGATTTTCGGTGGATCAACCCCGGAGAGTGGGTCAGGCGATGAAGCCTCTTCTGCTGCAGCGCGAGCACGAGCGCACCGAGATAAACTGCTGGCGTTTCAACGAGAGAATGCCCAACGGACTCGTGTTTACGATGAGGCTGCTGATTACGACGCGAATCTTACGCCGGGGACTACGCAATGGATGACCCCGGTACAGCGAGCTGCTGCGCTGAAGAAGCAGCAAAAGTATTTGCGAGAGCTAGAGGAAGCAAATCGGCCAGAATGGGAGAAGCAAAGAACGGTTATGAGCATGAGTATCAAGAATGGCAAACTGGTGAAGACGTACGAGCGGGAGAAAGCACCTTCTCTCATGCCGGAGAAAGAGAACCTCGCAGGGTCAGACAACGAAGAAGGCGAAGTTGGAGATCAACATGTGACTTTGAGCGAGATTGGCCGAAAGGGGGCCTTTAGCAACAACCCTCTTCTGGCTAGTGGCAAACTCATACGGCCAGTTTGGAAAGCTCCAGAGGGTAGCAGTGAGGACAAGGGGAAGGGTCGAGAGACGGAAAGGAAGAGTGTCTGGAGAAGGGTCCAGGACGACAATGAGGACAACGAGCAATGGATCTTAGATGGCGGACTGCACGGCTACGGAACTGAGACCAGGTTGACGGAGGACCAACAGGAATGCGGCTGAAATGCTCAACATTTCGTTATTTACCTCGTACTTGCTCGTATTACTCGGTGGTGTCTAACAGCCTCGCGAGGCTAGCTCGCCCCCCCCCCCCCGGCACAGATAATCCGAGGTTGATCCGAAATATGCAAGGCACAAAAGAGACTTTGGCCGTGGTTGGTCTTTTTTGTGGCGCTAACGGCCAAGGAGACAAACTAGAGGCGCGCGCCATTTGCACGCACCCCGAAACCCCCAGTCACTGTGATCAACATCCGGCCATTGAAACACTTCCTTGCAAGTGTCCCAAATCGCTATCTGCGCTCTCTATATACTCCGTGCAAGAGATTGACTCTACTAACATCCTGTCTCCCTCCCCCTAGCCCCCCCTTACCAGCGATCGACTGCGCTTCCAACTGACACGCGAACCCCTCCCTTCGTTACGCCCTGGTTTGTCCTACCGCTCACCCTCATTCATCCTTAGAACAATGCAGATCGATCAGAGAAATCTCCGGTAGCCTACACTACAAGCGACTTGTTCCCCTTCTACCTCCGTCCATCTGGGCTTTAGAGAGAAGGATTCTCGACTCCCCTAGCTTTTGGTGGAAAAGCCCCTGCAATAATTTGGCGACTGTCCGGTAGACAAGAACAGCGTCCCGGCCTGGAACCTGAATGCCGCCCATCGACTATGCTGCGGATGGGTAGGTCATTCGGCAGCATAATCCGTCGCCTCAATGCTGGCCATTGACACCATTCCCGTGCTGGGGTTCAGAGATATCAATCTTTCCAACATCATAGATCCCGAAGTGCCCCCAGCCACCAATCCCCGGACCATGCTCCGTCCAGAAGACGCCTCTCGGTCAGGACGGCCGTTTCGTCATGATGATTCCGACAGAGCTCGAGCCGCGAGCGAGAACACGAGGTTGAATGGCGAAAGAGGAGGCGGTGGCCCGAACACGGAGGATGCTTCTCCCCACGCGGAGGAAAGGACTGTGGCACAAAATAGTATTGGCCGCGAGCCGGCCCTGTTGTCGCTCGAAGACACGACAGAACTCTTTCGGAGAAAGGTCGCGGATGCCAGGCAAGACACCGAACATGCGCTGGCCGGGAGTGAAGCTGTGAGCGACGCAGTCAAGCCAAAACTCACATTAGATCTGGGTCACTCTGATATTGCAAGATTACCGGAGAGTGTGGTCGATCTGATCAAGGCCGAGGTTGAAAGGCTATCTTTATCTCACAACCAGATCTGGCATATCCCACTTCGGTTCTCGGAATGCTCACATTTACGATACCTCAATATCCGGTCCAATGTGTTCCGAGAGATCCCACGAGGTGTATACAAGCTAAGTCAACTAGAGATATTGGACATCAGTCGAAACAAGGTCCGAAAGATCTCGAGCGATATCAGAAATCTCAGGTCTCTCCGTGTCTTCTCGATCGTGCATAACCGGGTGGAAGATCTGCCGGCGGAGCTGTGTGAAATGACAAAACTGCAGATATTGAAGATCGCGGAGAATCCACTGCGGTTCAAGTTGAAGAAGATTGTGGAGGCCAAGGAATCCGAAGTCTCATTCTCAGAAATGACAGATCATGAAAGAGAGACGGCAATCACTCTCGAGATCAAACGATATCTGAGAGAAGTACATCCAGTCATCACTCCCGTCGATGTGGAAGTGTCTCTTCAAGTTGAAGAGAGCCCAATGGACATGACACCGAAGCCTCTCAAGCGATCCTTTAGCAGCAGATTTCCCGTCATACCCAGCACTAACAGTGTTGAACCCGAATCAGAGGCCAACAAATCATCACCAATCCAAACAATCCCAAATCCCCCTCCTGTGCCGACTCGCTCACACTATCGAATGACTTCCGGTACGCAGCCAATCGCGCTTCGACGGCCAGGAATTGCCCCTCTGATTAATCAAAATAATGAGAGAAACCGGAGCAATAGCGAAAGTGTCCTGCAAGCTTCGGCCGCTGCTCGGCAAAAGAGGATGGGCATGCTCCGAAAAGAAAAGCCGGACTTGGACAGTATTGACGAGCTCAAGGTGAACCGGAACAGCCATCTCCGGGGCTTTAGCCATGGTTCCGTTCTGAAACGCAATGGTGCGTTGTCTTCCCCTGGCGGGAACAGCTCTTCGAGCCCCAGCAGTCCACGCGATCCCAGAAGACACAGGCTCGCCTTTGTGAAACGGCTTTCGAGTCTTCCGGAACACAAAGTCGAGACCGAATGGAGTAACCCCGTCATCGAAGGTGCCAAAGGGATCCTATATGCTCTGTATCAGATCCATCCACAGATATCCGGTCTTATTGCTGCGATCAGAGGAAAGGACGTACGCAGAAGCACACTAGAGTTTACCTTCTTCAATGCTTCTACCCACGTCGACCGGCTCAACGAAGCATTGGAACAAGCCGATGTTGTCGACCCGGGAGACCCAGATATGGTTGAGAAAGTTGAGGATAGCGTTCGAAGGGACTGTGCAACTTGCATCATGGCCTACACACACGTAACCGCACAGCTGCAAGATAACGTCAAGAAAATTGTCGCTGGGTCTGATGCCCGATATGTGCGGACACTGATGCTCCTGCTCTACGGAAGTATGATTGAAGTCAGAAATGCAATTCAAAGCTTTGGGGCGGATGTGAGAGTGGCACAAGGTCCAGGTCATAGAAGACAGATGTCCAGTGGAAACGCACATCCTATCCAGACTATCCCTGAGGAGTTCACCACTCCATTGCAGCCTGTCCGAGCAATCACACCCACCCGAGACAGAAATCTAGCTTCAAGGCAAGGTGGGAGATTGCGCAGTGACACGGCCATTCAGCATCCAGTTGCCGATAATATCCCAACATATCAATCGCACCCTGTACCACCTGCAAGTTCGGCTGCCCTCCCGACTCCGATTCACTTGACCGGTACCACATTAAACGGCGGGACTCTCACTGACACTTCCTCGACCTTCTCAAACAGTGGCACTCTCACATCTGCCGCCAGCTCTGGCTTGAGATCACGGTCAGGGTCACGCACTGCGAATACGATGAATGGCTTCGCGTCTTCCTCGGTAGCTACCACGCCTCGGTCAGGTGAAGCCTTCACCCTCCCGCCTTCAAATTCCTTCGCGGCCCGGGTCAATCCTGCCACCGGTCTCACCGATGCTCAAGAGGAAGCGGTCTTTGAACAGATATTCCTCGCCCTGACAAGGGCCTATGATGCTGCTCTGCACACCATTCCGATCGCGAAGGCACAGTTCCTGCGATGCCTTGAAGCGGCCGAAGAAAATCGACAGTCAAAGGCGGTGCACGATCTATGGTCGACCCTGGTCTATCGCTGCAAACTCTGTATCGAGATCAGTGAAGCCCTCCAAATTCGACTCGTCAATATGCGCCTGCAAGATCCTAGCGTACACGTCGTTGCAACGGGCAGTGGTCGAAATGACCCCTCGTTGTGGCTCCTTTGCAAAAACTTCTTGATGGGTTTCATTGAGCTTCTGACGGAGATGCGGATCGCCAAGTCCTTAAGGTTGCTGTCACAGGAGATCATAACGATGTTGAGACCTGTGCAGAAAGCGAGTCGCGAGGCAGGGAGATTGATAGAGACAAGTCCCTGGCGGTATTTGACCGATAGTGCTGTTGCCGCGATGCCGCCACCGAGTGTTTTCGGTGCGAACTCGAGCCAGTCGGCCGGCGCTGTGGTGAACGGCAATGGATATTCCAATACCGTCCACGCAACAATTACCAACGGCGTCAACGCCTCGCCTTACCCGCCAAACATAGTCTCCTCCCAGATCTCGAATTATCCGCTGCAGAGCCCATTCCCACCTCCCATCATCCCTGTTCCGCCAATACCTGGCCTCTCTTCAGCAAGCACGCCAAACACAGCGACGAGACAAATGATCAACGGCAACATACTGTCAATATCCTCGGTGTCGACAAATTCTACAGGATCTATATCTACAGCAGTGAATGGCATCAGCCCCGTCTCCGTCCCGCTTCCAGCAACACCTCTGTCCGCAGCCCTCGGTCCGGCCGCACAAGCGACGGTGCCCAACAATTCCAGTGCAAACTCAGGCTCGAATCCTCTTGCAACGCCGACGAGTTCGTCTGCACTACCAACGCCAGTGGCGCCCGTGCCGAGTACACCAGCAAGCGCGTACGGGGATTCATTTTTCCGAGGCGATGTGTTTCAGAGGGCGGACAGCCTCTTAAGCATGCCGCAAATTGGTGGGGTGAACTTTTTGAATAGGCGGTAACGTTCGACCAAAGAAATAACGAGTGTGGATTTCATGACGTCCCATGGTCGCAAGCGCTCGGGAGATGGAACGTGAAGGAGAACGGAAATGTCAGTTATAGAAATGAGGACGACAGAGAAAAAGCTGTGGATCAGCTTAGTTTTTACGGCCGTCCGTCTGGAGGTAGAAGAACCGCCAAGTTTACGTATATGTCTATCTATGTGCGTCCCATCGTCTACATAGGATCAGGGTTGGGCCTGTGTATAAGCAGCTTGCCTGCCACCAACCACGCACCCACTCTGCGAACATGGGTTGTCTGTATTATCAAATGAATCAACTGTACGGACAACTCTTTTTCTACGCTGCAACCACCACTACTCCCATGTCACCACTGACTGGGCCGTCTACTCCGAGGGATGGATGGATGGATGGAGAGACGGGACAATACGTAGCCCAAAAAAGTGAAGATTTGTCTCTTTCTATCTTTCTTTGTTCTGGAAACGCACGCGACCAATTATGGAATAGGCCCTCGAACTGTGACAAACGAGGGTAAGAAAGTGGATACAGGCAGGATAGAGACAGGACCAGTAGAGATATAGATCCCTATAGGGATAGGGATAAGATGTGGAAGGGGGGTGGAAATGGGCTGCAAAATGAACAGGGTGAGCCTTTTAGAACCCCCCACCCCAACCAGAAGGCGCATAGGAATGTGGATACGTGTACCGAGTATACACGTATCGGGCATGTCGAGATGTCTATTACAATACATCATGTACTATGTAGATATATACGGAGTGCTCCCAAAGTATCCTATCTAGGTAGGTTCTCCCCCCCCGGTCCCTCTCGTGTAAGACTGGGGTCTCTGCTGTGATATACCTAGCTACCTACCTACCTAGAATAGTGCAGTAATTACTACGCCTGCGCCAGTTCCCATCCCCACTTCCATTCGGACGCCGTATGTGAACACCATACGGTATGAAGCAAGTGGCCTCACCCGCACAAATACGAGTATGTCAGTACAGGATCCTGTCTAATCCAGTCCGATACCTTCTCGTCTTCTGACATCGTTGGAGAGGAACTGGCTTGGCTGGTGACTGGTCGCTCCCTCCAGCTTGTGCTGCGTCTGCGTCTGCGTCTGTCTCTGGCACTGGTCTCTCCCCGTATTCATGCAAGAGCCTCGAAATGGGGTTTCAGACCAAGACGTCGAAAGGAAATGCCAGCCCAGCCATTTCCCCTTCTCCGGATTGTTATTGAGACCCATTCGCGGTTTCGCGGCCACAATTCTGAGCTCCAACCAGCTCGAATCATTTCCCCACTGGTGACAGACAGCTCAAGTCTTTGCTTGGAAGCAAGACTCGCGTCCAAAGTTATACCTTGGTTCCCCATATCTTGGCCGTGATGTTTTCAACTTCACTCGATCGATCGATGGGTGCCTGGAATGCATAGTTAATGGCATGCCTAAAGGCACCATGGGTATGCTTCCAGATATGGTAGTCGTCTTCGATATTTCCAGACGGCTGGCAGAGAGTGATGGCTTCCTCGATGATTGGCTGGCATGATCTTCTTTTCTTTTCCCCTTCAAGAATAGGTAGAGCCAAAGCACATGTGCTTCACGCAGCCGTGGCCTATATGTAGAGTGGACGGAGGAAACCCTGTATCACTCATGTGCATAGACAGTCTGGCCTTGAGACCCTGCTTCCGGAGTAGGTCTAGACTTTGAAAATATTATACATCCCGACGGAAAATGACAATAGACATTGCCAGGAACACACGTATGTCGTCTATTGGACCTGACAATGCATTCGGCCGGTTTCCCGAATCTAGGTTGTGCTGCGAACACGGCTGATATGCTCCTGTGTCAGGGCACTCCAAGATTTGACGGCAACGTCTCGTCCATTTCTAATGCCAATACCTGATCATGTTGATGCTCGCACAGCAAAAGCTCGTTCGCTAAGAGTGAGTCGTGGCTGCATGTAGACAGAAAGGAGTCTGTGCTTGCTTGCGAGACAGGAGAAGTTGTCGGTGGTTGTCGAGAGAAAAGCATTCTGATCAAGGACTGGTATTCTTTCTCGACCCTCTTGTACTTTTCATCCAAGTGGTTGTAGTTGGCTTGCAGAGCGAAAAATCTCTTCTCAAGCTGAGCTACGTAGCGTTTCTGTCGTTCACGGTGTGCCCGTTGAGCTGCACGATTTTGGGCACGACGACGCTGTGAGAGTCTGAGTTAGCTTGACAAGACTAGTTTTCATTAGATGGGACGCACCTCCCCGGGGATGTCAATAACCACTTCTGTCATAGGGGAACTGGTATTTGATATGGCCTTTGCCTGCCTTTCAGTGTTGGGCGGTGGTGTGCCCTCTGTTTCTAGGATTCCACAGGAGAGTGCAGAGCTTGCATAGTTACTCCTACAGTTGTTTGACTCAACCTGAGAAAAGAGAAGTATTAACAGAGATTCGAACCCTAGAAAAGTCGAGGGGATAATACCACGTCAATCAGAAACTTGTCCATTACTTCAGGATCAAACAGGTCGCAGTCTTCATCCAATAACGGCTTAGAGCTCCTTACACGCAGACGATCGACGTGACCAGGTTCATGGCTTGGTTGACTTGGCAAATCGGCCGCCAGTGGTTGGTCCCAGTCATAAGTGAAGGCTGCCCATGTGTCGTATGGACCGATTTCAAACAGATCTTGCGTGTCCAATTTGTTCATTCTGTCCAGTGGGCCAAGGTTGAAGGTTGTAGATTGAAAGGGAGTTGGTCCTTGAAGGCTATATCATGTATTCGACTGAATAGCGTGATGGAAGGCTGGCTATTAAAGAGACTTAATATTCGAAACAGGCGGTTGTTTGCAGCCGAAGCGGGCAATTGCCAATCTTGTGCTGTCCACTGGCTTCCTTCGTAACCTTTTGGTCACATTGTCCCTGCAGTTCCTTTAGTGGGGCTGATCATCACAGATATAACCGGGTTGCTGAGTCCATCGAGATCAGGCGCAAGTAGTGCTGACAGATGAATTTCGTAAGGATCCTCTCAGGGCAACAGTAGCCTGCAATCGTAATGGAACCCTGTACGAGCTCCGGTAAGATGACGACACTTGAAGTCCCATATGGACTGCATCTCGCTTCAGGACCCAGGTAAGTGGTGGATAAAGGAGTCTGAGTCAGTGAAAGGCCGCAATCAACCGATACGGTGCTGCAAGCCGGCGAAAGGAGGCAGTAGGAGGCAGTATTCTTGAAACGACTTGCGGTTATCTACTTCGCCAACCCTAGCATCCACTGTCTAGGCCTTCATTGAAACGATCTCTGCAACCCATTAGTCATACAAATAGTCACGGATGAGGAAAGGCACCCCTAAACGAAGATGCTTGCTTTGGGTTCTGCAAACTCACATGCGTATATGTCCGGATCCAATTCGACAAGCATTCAACGAAGGTCATCCATGGATAGACAAGGAATAGACCTTACCCAAAAGAGAAGGTCAACCTTGCCAATTCCGGGGGTGCAAATGCTTCTAGAATCTTTCTGAACCGTCCAGACCTAGCTTCAGGCCCGTGCAGACTGAACCTTTGCCCTTAACTGTCCGTCGGAAATCCACACACGCTGTAGTATTCGACGATTCGTCATCCAATGCCACAGCCTGCAATTTGTCCAATCGCCGTTGTCGTTGTGTTTCCCCGACTCGGAGCAGCACTAAGCAAACTCTTGGAAGGATAGGTATTGCCTAATGAAGAATGCCAGAGCCGTGGAACGAATCCATTGTCTGCCTTCACCAGCCCTCACGCCGAAGGAATGGGAGATCGCAAGGTTTGAACTTAACCGGAATTGTGTTGTGCTGTGCTTGCTGGACCCAGGCCCGAGGCAGACATAGACTCTGACGGAAGGTGGATCAGGTCGGTAACCGCAATCGATACCGTCTAAAGCCGGTTTCAATACCAGGAGAATCTAATATCGGTGTAGGAACAGTTTGATGACTTATCTTGGTGGCAGGAGGCTCCGCAGCAAGATCCGTGCCGTGGTTCAGCTAGAGGAGCCGGTAATCAAGGTGCCACCATCTGGGCAAAACCTGGGCAAGTTCGGTATTAAAACCCGTTTGGGGCGGCTTGCATAACGAGCTAGCTGGTATGACTTGACCGAATGTACAAGATTGACGGAGTGCAGGAGTTTTTGTCAGTTCCGCTAGGTGTATGAAATGCCTCAGGTTATCTGGTCATGAACTGCAGTCTTCCCCGAAAAAGAACCTGTGAGGCAGGTATTGTCGCACGAATCCGTCAACCAGGTCACCGATGTTGCGTAGAGAGTCTCTGGGGTTCCTCCCTGATCCTTAATGATAGACTTAGCAGTAATGGCTGTGGAGACAGGACTCCCGCTAGTGTAAAATGGTCTGCTGCGGCCGCCAGAGATGATGTTCACTATTAGTGTTCCGATGGAATTGCTGCTTTAGAGATGTTGGAAACTGATTGAAGTTGATGAGGTTTTGGACGATTGTCGCAGGCCTACCCAGGATTTGCCTGGAAAGGAAAGCTTTTTCAGAGAGCCTCAGATGCTCAGCATTAGTAGGGCCACTCTACGCTCTCTGAAGGCTCACCTAAATCCTCATATACGTGTAATCAGGCTTGTGATTCGGATACGCCTGGCTTCACGCATCTTTCCTAGAGCCTGGCTGATTACTGCTGGAGCAACGCCAACAACATCAGCAGCGGAAAAGCTAAGCTGCTTTCCTTGCAATCTGGGGCCAGTTTCGAATGCGGTTCGTAATGCTTAATACGTGAGAAGTAGCTCCGTGTGATGGATTTCAGGACAGGGTTGAAGTACATTTATTGTCACATAAACGTGTTATATGATGCACAGAGGCGCTTGCGCTGGTGTTGACAGCAAAGTCTTCTCACGCCAGTGTAGAGATCCTCCATCGATCTGTTCATCAGATGCAGCGGCGTCTGTTTAACCCACAAACATCGTCAGCACGTGGTACCCTGTAGCCTCGAGCGTTGGCTAATGGTCGCACTTGAACAGCATCTCGGTACGAGGTTGTTGAAGTGTGACGAGTAGAGGCGATGGGATCAGTTTGCACCTGCCTCAGCTAGGTTTGATGGCGAATGCGCTTGATCGCTTCGAACTGACTGCTTGAATTAGTGGTGGATACGCAGTACAGATAGCTGGCTCGCAGGATAAGCTTGTCTACATCCTGCATGTGTGGTGGTTGGTGGTGGATGTGGTAGCTGTGATGTGGACTTTGCGGTAAAACATTTCAAAATGTTGCTTGGTGCCTGTGACGTATGCAGTTGGTACATGACGTCGGCGTGGTTGTGCAGACACTAGCTGACTAAACATGCGCCTTACCGGGTTAGGCTAGGTCAAGAGGAAAATTCCCATGCAGCCTCGTGGACCGGGCTCGGACAAGGCTGTGGATATTGTACATGAAACGTTGCACCACAAACGATCGAACAACTGATCAACGACAGCTGAATGTGTCCAGTCCTGCAGATTGATATACAAAGTACAGACTCGCCTCGGCTTCCGTCTCTGTACTCTCAGCCCCCACCAATTTTTGCTTGCATTCGATTATTACCGTGCTTCACCACCCTGCCATGTCGGTGCCACCCTCATGTTTCCTTTGCCCTCCTTCGCCCCTCCCTGTTTACCGTGCAGAGATCTAGCATAATGTAATTATTTCATTCTCGATCCCATCGTGTTCGTGCCTGAAAACTGTATCTTCCCAATGTATGCCATACAAAAAGCCCTCTCCAATCACCCTGGAACCAGAGAGACACAAGGACCCTTGTTCTTCGCTCCAATCCTTGTCTTCGAGAATGTGCAATGCCATTGTGGCACAATGTGCAATAAGACAAGCGGGAGCCCTACTCCTCTTTTCAATGCTGTATGTACTAGAAGAAAAAAAAGACACAAAAGTCGCAGGGTTCAACATCTCCATTCAACCGTGCGTTGTCCACCAAACTCATCTCAATGCTTTTTCGCTGAGGTGACGGGCCATATCAGGCCCATCAAGTCGTAATGTTCGCGGACGCCGATCATTAAAGTATATGGGAAACCAAAGCAACAGTCAACCGATATATGTGATACTGTGTGGCCAAGTTGAATCTTCATCATGTTGTTCGCCGAAGTGCAACAAATCGTCAATCCAGGTTAAACTTGCACAAACTGTGCTGACACACCCTCTCAACGGATGCTCAAGATCTGCCGAGGTGCGAAGCTGCTGGTGCTGCTATGAGCCGATGGCTCCGAGTCGATATTGGCACTTCCGCTATCCCCACTTCCAGCGCTAGCACTGGCACTCCCAGTCAGACTTTTCACAGGTGGTTTTGGTGGGAATGGTTTGCTCACCCCGGCCTGATCAATTTGATGTGGAGGTATCATGCTGCCTTGACCTGGAGGGTATCTGGGTACTGGTGCAGGTATCCCTCCCGGTGGGGACGGTCGACCATTGCGTTGTCCTGGTTGCATATAAGGATCGTTGGGAGGTGACGGTCGGTTGGGGCCTCGTCCAGCCGGCCCGAACGGATTGCCTGGAGATCGACTTGTCCGCCTACTAGGCGGACCGGGATATGGTCCTCCATTCGGTCCCAGTTCTTGAAGCCGGCTTGCTGTTAGGGAATTTGCACGTGACTCATCCGCCATTTCCTTGCGATCCACAGATCCGTACCGGTTGGATGAAAAGCCCATCATCGGGTTGTCAAGGATATTTTCTCCAAGTATGGGCATATCAGACATAAGCTGGGCACTGGTCCGATGCCTGTTTGGGTTGGGTCGGCCATAAGATCCGGGGCGCATGCCGTTCCCATTTACAAAGACATCTTTCCGCAATTGATTCTGGCTGGTTGTCCGTTTAGTCCGCCTTGAAGTAACGCTCATCATGTCAAAATTGTCCGGGTCGATGGGGGGCATTGGAGGACCACGTGCTTGCATTGGATCAAAATAATCGTCGTCATCATCGTCATCATCAAAATCCTGATGACGGTTGTGCGACGTTCTTCGGCCCGAGCGATTTCTGATTGCCATCTCCTGTTGTTTCAGGTGCAGCTCCTTCTCTCGTAGCATCAGTTCTCGTTCGCGCATTGATGCTGCGGGAGGGCCGGCATTGTCAGGGAAATTGGCGGCCACATCGCCGTCGGGCAGTTCGTCGTAAAGGACAACATGACTAAATTCATCCAGGTTCGTCTCGTCGTAGGATGGCCGACGCTGCATCTGACTAGGTCCCCGGGGCGGGTAACTGCTTGGCGGCCCGCGGAAGCCGTTGATGGGAGGAGGACCGCGTCTTCCAGGTGGTCCCATGGGTGGTCCCATGTTGGGACCGCGCATCGGCCTGGGAGCTCCATTGACGGGTGCGTTCGGATGTCGAGGGGGAGCATTTGCGAGAGACATCGTTCTGGGAGGAGGTTGCATTACGGATGGCGATTGTGGCATGGTAGTAGAAGCGACAGGACGGTCCTTATTGACAGTGTTGACATGACGTAGCATCGTGTACAGGGTCTCGAGTCGGGGCACCTTGATACTTGCCTTTTTGGCTAGTTCGACCGGAGAGCCAAGATAGGTCTCGACCTCCATGGGACGGCGGGCTGTGAAGTCCTGGTACATTGTACTGGGATCTTGACTTGACCCGATCATCGACTGGATTGTCGTTTCCTTGAAGTTGCTCGGAAACTTGCAATCTTGTGCATGGGCGATCTGTACCAACTCTTCAATAATATCGGATATCAGGTCATGCACACCGGGCAAACGAATCAGGTCCGAGAGACTTGGTGTTTCGAAAAGCACGCTTGTCGGATGGAATGCAATGGGCCTAGAGATGGAGGTTAACTGCCGTGATCTTTGCACCAAAATGAGACATCACCAACCCGATCATCCTCTCAAACTGCTGCTGTTTAATATTTGTAGACACCTTGCAGTCAACCTGGGCAGTGGTCAAGGTCATGGCCAGGGCTTCCGACATGTCCCTCTGAATCGACTCTGGTATCGTGGCATTCTTGCTTGCCGGCCCAACCCAGATCTCCGTGGAACCGGTGTGTTCAAATTCGCTCGACCCCAGTTGGGTTAAATCGGCGCCAGAAACGAGGGACAAGACCACATTTGTGGGAAATCGTTCTTCAAGTTGTTGTTCCACTCCCAGTGTGTTTGTCGTGTTCACAAGAATACAGGTATGCTGAGGAGTGACGACCGATTGGATTATATCTGCTAAATTGTAGACGTCGGGTAGGGCTTTGACGCAGAGAAGGACGTAGTCGAAGGCTGCCTGCTGGTTCGCTGCCTCTTCAGGGCTTTGGACGACTTTGGCCGAGTCAGCTTCCATCTTCGCCAAAAAAAAAGTCATGGATTGACATACCGTATCGGGGCTTAAATCTTTCATTTCCGTACAGTGAAGATCTGAGAGTGTCAGTGGTGGGCGGGAAAGTTTGAGGAGATCCAGATTGCTCACTTGAAGGAGACTCCGTATTGGGCCACAGTCTGGTAATTCGCTTTCCAGACCAGAGTCACATCACAGGCGTTGGTGGCCTGCAGCCGCCATGACAAGAAGGCAGAAACTGCATTTCCACCCACTATGCAGCAGCGTCTTAGTTCTCGATTCATTTCAGGTGGAATGGGCGGCGAACAAAGCAAAGAGAAAAGGAGACAAAGGCCGAAATTCCAATGGATGGTTGAGCGGGCCTGCGCAAGACAGGGCAGGGTAGGTCAGCAAAAGTCATGCTCACCTGAGAGGACTCGCAGTCGAGGCGGAGAAGGTGCCATTACGCGTCAGGGCACCAAGTTGGGCGGGTTGATTTATCAATTACAGGCGGCCTGAGAAGGCACGTCCCGGAGAGCTGCGAGGTGGTGGTTGCGACTGAAGCTGTCCAAAAATTATGTTGTTCCTCGTCTCAACTAGAATCCGCGTATTATTTCCTGTGTCTCGAACCAAACACACCAACACTTTTTGAGTCCCCAAGTCTACGCCTGCGATGATGTGGGAGATGCGAAGAGAGCGAGCGGAGGGGGAGCGCGGCAGGGGGTTAATAGATCGTCGGCGACATTGAACTGAAACGAGAGACTTTTGAAGTAGATTTGTCGGGAGATTGATTCGAGGGTGACGAGGAGGGTTCGTTTCAACACCCAGACTTTGTTTCCTGGTCGCGGGAGGGATGAGGACAGGGCTGCTATAGGAGCGATGCCATGGGAATGCAGAACGTAGGCCGGTTTGCTCGAGTTAAGGTAACGAACGTCGTCGAGGGAATCGGGGGAGGATTAGGAGAGGGAGTGATACAACAAAGGTGAGGTGAAGGCGTAGATTTGTCGCGGTGCAGGTGCAGATACTGGGTACAGATGGTTGTGATTGAAAGGGAGGGCTCGGAGTTGCGCCTGAATTTGGGGGGGGGGGGGGAGCGAAGCGGTCCTGGGTCCTCGTGGAGTGCAGCAGCACCAAGGGCTGAAGGGCGGTGGCCAGTAACAGAATAGAGTGCGTTAGGCGCAACAATTGTGATGCGCAATTCGAAACGAGACGAGGGATAGGCCAGGAACGGCTGCGAAAATAATTCAAGGTGCCCCAGCAGTTGTGCCCCAGCAGTGACCCAGCACTGGCAGTGGGTGCCCACGTCTGCCCAGTCGCGAGTCGCCTAGCGGGCCCTCTCGGTTCCCCTCAACCACTGGCACCAACTGGTGCGAGGGCGTTCAGGCACTGCGCTGCTTTACTCGCCCGACGCATTTCTGTCCAGCGCAGCACATAGCAAACCCAACCTCACAACTTGCATCCAACTCAGCACGCGCGGACACAGCGAGCCATCGCAATCGGACTCAACTAGGCCCGTGCTGGCTAAAGCTCTCGCCAGCGCTAAATGAAAAAAACCAAGGCATTGTCGCTCAGCTCACGCTGCAATGGATCCCATTGTCGTTGTTGTCGCCGCCCGTCCTCGGGTTCAACATCCGCTGAGATCCTCCGTGATTGCCCTCCCGTTCTTGGGCCTTGTACACAGCTAACTCCGTCTTACAGTGCCTGCAAGGGAAAAAGGGCGAACCTACGAGTACGTACATTGTCCGGGTGGCTCTCATCTAGGTAGGTACATTGTCCTAGCGCTCTATATCAGAATCCACCCATGAGAAAGTCTCAGGCGCCAATCAAGAGCTGAACATGTCCTCAGGGGGACCTATATCCGGAAACCTCATAATTTTCTCGAACAGGATGAAATTTCGCGCCAGTCGCGTTGGGCTTCTTTCAATCGACGCCGTTGAAGGTCGATCAATGAGATGCCGTCCAAATGTCCGGGTAACTGAGCCCATCCTCGTCACTTGTTGATGATCCCAAGTTGAGTGAGCTCATCTGGCTCCATGGCTACCATGGCGTTGTCTTGCTGCCGAGAGATAGGGCACGAGCGTTACCTGGAACGAAACTTGACTAGCCAGCTCCCTATCACCGCCACCCGCCTTGTCGGCCCCCCGGTCTGTGGGATATCGTCTCCACTTCCAGCTTCTTTGGATCCAAAATTCCAAAAGCCAGATCCATTTTTACCTTGTTCTGTGCCCCTCCGCGACCTCGCTAGCTTATGCAACTTGATATCGCCTAAAGATGGACAATCAGGAATTTAGGTACCTGGGTATGAAAGTCCTATCTTCAAGCTAGGAGGTCTTCATAGTGGGAGAGTGGTCGGATTTACTCCAAGGTCAACAGGATGAAAACCGTCTGGCGCGATTGTGAAGGATTCCCGGCCCGCCCACTTGCCATGGTCAATTGCCTCCGCAACTTGAGGAAAACGCTATGCGGAAATGGACATCTGCTGCATCAACGAGAGACCTCGCCGACCACTGCGTTTGGATTGCCAGAGAAATATTATATTTCACCACTGAAACATCGCACACCTAGCCCATCCCATCAATCTGCGTTGTCCACAATGAGGCCGAGACTCTGCCAACCGCGAGGGTCGACATGCGGCTGTGACAATGTCCTGGACGAATTGAATACCCCAATGAACATGGGGGGATCTGAAAACACCCCTGGTTGCCTATCCAGTCTAGTCTGAGACTTGCATACGTAGCAACTCTAATTTTGACTCCCACTTTATTCCGGGCGGGAGCATTATTGTCGTTTCGTCTCCTGCTTGTCCATCTGCAATGACGATCACACCGATCTTAGGTATGATGCAGAAGTGGATGAGTACATATACCGCTCACCGCTTCCTGATATCAGCCCAGCCTTCAACCATGGGAAGGCCTCCTAAAGTCCTTCTTCGGCCAAGAAAAGGCAGAGTTACGTACTGCTGTGGACGCAGCTAGCGACTCGAGCGCCACTGAAGCATTGGCGTCATGTTTACGCCAGCGGAGACTACCATCTCCAGAAGAGGACTGGTTCAAGCGGATATTGATGCGTGGCGGTGGAGCCCGAATTCCATGGCACAATCAATTGCAGCCTCGGAGCTTGCAAGGTCCGACGCCATGTCGAACTGTGATGATAAAGAAACATATGCGGAGTACGGATGTACAATCTCATCCTTACCTATACCTTTCTGTGCTATGTGCTTGGGACTGCAAGAGCGATACTGTGTTCGTTCGCGCCTGGCCACAAATGGCCTCCCCCGTACCTTTTGCTTGTTTCCCATCAACTAGCCTGTGTTTGTGTTGGTGACGTGGTCGCCAGGGAGACTTCTGAGGCCTGGGCCTCAAAAGCTGGGCCTAGCGAACGTACGGAGTCCCACAGCCAGCCGCTGAAGCCGCGACTTGTGTTTAATGTTTAAAGGTAAGTACAGCATGCCCTAGTACCACGTTCGGCGTTCGCATCAAAGGTACTGGGTATCCGCAAGCGAAATAGGCCTTATCCGGCAGACCCGGAAGGTTGCTGTGGCTGGGGCTCTAAAAAAGCGAGAATGGTAATCTAAAGTGACAGGGAAGATTCCTTGAACATGCGTCACCAATGTCAGCTCAAAGCAGGATCTGCTGGTTAGGCGTCAAAAAAGGTCCTCCTATGGCGCCGGCCCCTATGATCCTCCGCAAGGCTAACCTAACCCGTCTCCTGCAGATCATCTTGAGCTTTCTGCAGCTTAAAAATCAGGGCTGCGAGATTATTATCTCGCCATCTTGACCAAGGTCGACATCCTTTCTCCTTCCTTATATCTCGCTTGAAAAGACGGTTGCCCGTATTTTTCGGCGCCGAATGCACCTCTAGCTGCATCTAAGTATGAGAAAAGTGTTCACAGTGCCTATAAGTTCGATCTTGACTGATGGGAGACTGCTCTCGGCTCACTTCTGTGCCGACCCGACGAACGGCCCCTGCCATGGTACTGGGTAGAGGCCCGCTCATTTACTGGCAAAATCTCCTTCGACCCTTGATGATTATTATGTGCCTGGGCCCATACCTCGTCTTCTCTCCGAACCGGGAGCTTGCGAGGTAACTGCCTGAGCCATTCGAGTTGCCACCAACGTTATGCCCAGCAATCTGTCGGATGCTATATCCGTTGAATGCGCCTGTTTAGAGGCTGCTTTCCCGAACTGATATTAGCGGACTAGCTACGATTGGGCTTCTGGAAAAGTGTGATAAGCCTTGCTCAAGGCTCCCGGGAAAGGGGTACTGTAGTGGGGTGATGATGGGGAGCATAGCATATATGGCACAACCCATCGATGCTCTGGTTTCGCCTTCGTTTTCGACATGCTGACGTTGCCTCTGTCCAGATGTCTCGAGATGATTTCAATGACGGCATCAATTGACCTGACATGTCCGGTATCGACATCGGTATACGCAAGAATCTGGACCTAATGGTCTTTCACCGTTATGCTCGCCCCCCTAAAAGAGCCAGCTTTTCAGACACAGTTTCATGGTCCTGCGATTTCTTGATGTTGCCAATAATGCCCGACCGAGAGAGAATCCCGCCCTCGTTCTGAACCAGAAAACCTGTTCTGCATTGACGGCCCTCTTTTCTGAGGGGCAATGCCTTTCCTCGCGTGCCTTTGAAGCAAACGGTTCTGTATGGTCTCGGCGAAGGCGCACGAGCACCAAATTTCAACGTCTGGTTGCTTCCTCGAATGAAGTCCTTTGGCGCCAGTACCCAAGTCCTAGATACAAGCCGAAGGCAAGCACAGCGGAGGGGAAAAGATATCATAAGATTGGTAGGTGAGGAATCTCTTGGAGTTGCGTCGACAATGTACACACCTTGTATAAGTCAAGCACCTGATGCTCCGCAGTTGCAGGCGCCAGCCTTTAATGATGAGTTTTAGGCGTCCCCTCTGCTCCCGACAGTGTAAAGATTGGTTGACACAAGGAGCCATTCATGTGGGAAAGTTTTGTCATCGATGAGTGTGAAGTTGCCAAGATGGCTGTGCCGATTATCGCAACTACAGTTTGTGGTACATAGCACCAGCAGCACCAACCGCAGCAGCCCCAGCGGCTTGGGGGGACCATGACTCAGCCGCATAGACGACTTACCCAAAAGATCCGGGACTGACAGTGGTCGTCATCGCCTGGAGGCGATATTTTGGGTTTGTGATCGTTGGGAAGAACAAGGTCTCATTTCTAGAAGAAGCACTAGAAGAAAGCGTTGTCTCCAATAGGTCTATTTCTACATGTACGGAGTATTGGAACACCGTCCCTAAGTGCTTCGAGGTCGTTTTGTGTTCCACGAGCATTAGCTGTGTCTCCCTACCTACAATATGTAATACCTCCATGGGGCTTGCACACAGTAGCGCCGCCTGTTATGAGTAAGGGTAGCCGGCTGTGCAGTGGTCACTGCATGTTGCGAGAGCATTTCGAGGGACCAAGATCCTGCGGCTGGCCTATCTGATCGTCGGATCTCGTGAATTGTGGGTGCGGGATCATTGCTCCATGCTTGGTCAGCCGGGAGAGGCGCCAACTGCGATGCTCGTCACCCACAGTGGCTAGAGGCACTAGGAGGGGGCCTTGAAGGGGGGGATCGTCGCTCTGGGCAATGGTAGTGGGTGCTGGCTGATTCGTCGACGGCAGGGCTCGGGAGCTGAGGACCGCCACAAGGGAATACCTAAGGCACAAGGAGGGAAGCATTTTGGGGAACACCCGTGCACAACGCCGAGTCAAGACGTTTGTCTGGGACAAGGGCGGTGGAAGAAGTAGCTGTTGGTACATATGGTAGGTTGGTAGCAAGTAGGTAAGCAAGCAGTCCAGCTGTCTGTCGGGGAAGAGAAGAAAAGAACACAGTACCCAGTAATACAACACAACACAACACAACACAACACCACATAACACAACGCCCTCCCTTCTTCCCCCTTTTCTCTCCCAGGCAGACTCAGGCACATCTTTGCCCTCTTCTGGGCATAAAATTCTTGGTACGGATTGGTACGGAGCACCTCTACTGGGTAGTGGCCCTGTGGTTCGTCCGCCCTCGGTGCAAGCCGGAGTTTAGCAACCAAAGCAACCCAGCAGCCTCTTGTGAAACCGACACGCTTCGGCCCCTGCGCCTACCAGCCTGCGCCTGCACTTCAACGGCCTCCGTGCATTGACGTTCTTATTGTCGGCATTACTGGCATCTGGCAGTGCATCTCCCAATCTCAAACCTTCAGGTCCTCATCTCTCTTACCAGCCCATTCATTCCTTGCCCAGACGCCCTGCCTGCCTGGTCGCCGCTCCTGTGCTGCACAACCCACTCATCTTACCAAGTAATCGCTAAATCAACAGCGGAGCCCCGGGCAATCAATCCCTTACCGAGTACGGAGTGCAGTCTTCGGTCCATCGAGAAAAAAAACCCTCCGAAGAGTTATACTCCAGCCGCCCCCATACCGTTTCGATCCATTCTACACTTGCACCCTCGAGCTCACGCCGACTCCTTCCCTTCTCGCTGTCACCCTGTCAAACTATCTATCACCTCCCTCTATACCTCCCGACCTTTTCGCGCAACATTATCGCTGCCGCCTTCTCTCCCTCCCTCCCTCAATAATGCGCGTTTTCTCGGGCTGCTGACGTGAGCCGACTCTTCCGAGCCCTCCCTCCTCCCAGCCTCAAAACGTGGAAACTCGACCTTCGACCCGTCTGGTCTCCACGAGTTTCGTCAACCGTCCCAGAATAACAGACCATATCTGGAATTCACATTTGGCGAATACTCGTCTTTTGGTGTTTCTTAATCAACCAAAACTGGCACCCCGCGCCCTCGGGGTGACGGTATAAAACCCCCTCCCCTTTGCTGGATCCTACGCCTACACCTGCCCTGCCGCCATGGCTCGAATACACTTTACCAGCGGCGAGACAAACGTCTCGAAGCCTGTCAAGAGAATGCGCTGGGCCACAACCCGGAAACCCGGTCAAAGCGGAGCGAAAAAGAGACTCTCTCTGCTTCAAAGAGTGCCCAAAGTAACTGTCTCAACCTACGAAGAGAAGCCGGCCGGTCCCAAAAGCACCGGTCTGATCACGGACGAGAGCCCCCTCGGCGAGCAGCAAGTACACGAGGAATCCCATGGACGCCAAATCTATGTCAATCTACCCCTTCCGCCCGAAGCAAAAACAGAAGATGGCCATATCAAGGCTCAATACTCGAGGAATAAGATTAGGACGGCAAAATATACTCCTCTAAGTTTCGTGCCCAAAAACTTGTGGTTTCAGTTCCACAATATTGCTAATATATACTTCTTCTTTATCGTTATTCTCAGTGTAAGCTGCCTTGGACCTCATGCGCGTTGTTTCTATCTAACTTGGCCAGATATTCTCCATTTTCGGCGCCTCGAACCCCGGTCTCGGGTCGGTTCCCTTGATATTCATCTTGACGGTGACGGCCATCAAGGATGCTGTGGAGGATTGGCGCAGAACGGTGCTGGACACCGAACTCAACAACTCCCCCGTATACCGACTGGTGGATTGGGAAAACGTCAACTCCTCTGATGATGATATCTCCCTGTGGAGGCGGGTCAAGAAGGCCTGCACGAGATCGGTTATTTCGACCTATCGCTGGATGAAGACCTTGAGGAAAGGCCAACCCAAACGGTCAGAAAAGGATGCGGTTGCGGATCACCCCGGTTTGCAAAGGAATCATTCGGTCGCTACAAGGCATACAATTCGAAGCTCGATCTACTCGGAAGAAGGCGATTCGTTCCACTCCTCTCAGAGCCAAACTGGCGATGACATTGCCATGACACCCGTGCCATCCCCGGGTTACCGATCCAGCCTCTCCCCAGATGCCACTGGCGGACCTCCGAGCAGTGCATTCTCGTACGAAACAGCGGATGAGGCTCGCGCTGGTGGAGACAACGCACCTTCGATGCTGCGAACGCAAAATTCCTCAAAAAGGAAGAGCGCCATTCCCCCAAAGAAGGACTATGGCACTGTGATCAACCCTCACAAGGATGTCCGTGATACCGCCCGCTTCAAGAAAGACTACTGGAAAAATGTCAAAGTGGGCGATTTTGTTCGTATCTACAATGACGAACCCGTCCCGGCCGACATCGTCGTTCTGTCGACGTCTGACCCCGATGGTGCATGCTATATCGAAACGAAGAACTTGGACGGCGAAACAAATTTGAAGGTCCGTCATGCTCTTCAGGCAGGACGAAAAGTCAAGCACGCCAAAGACTGCGAGTTCGCCGAGTTCTTGATCGATAGTGAGGGACCCAATCCAAACTTGTACGCTTACAGTGGCGTGGCTCGATGGCAACAGCAGGACCCCAAAAATCCCAACGGGCCCACGCGAGACATGGCCGAACCTATTACTATCAACAACATGCTTCTGCGTGGCTGCAGCTTGAAAAACACTGAATGGATTCTCGGTGTGGTTGTGTTCACCGGCAATGAGACCAAAATCATGCTTAACTCGGGCATTACCCCCAGCAAACGGGCGCGAATGGCTAGGGACCTAAACTGGAACGTCATCTACAACTTTATCATTTTGTTCTTCATGTGTCTGGTTGCCGGTATCGTGCAAGGTGTCACCTGGTCCGAAAACAACAACTCCTTGAACTTTTTTGAGTTTGGTTCCATTGGCGGCAACCCTCCGACGGACGGCTTCATCACTTTCTGGGCCGCCGTGGTCCTGTTCCAGAACTTGGTCCCCATTTCCTTGTACATCACCTTGGAAATCGTCAGATCCATTCAAGCCTTCTTCATTTGGTCCGATATCCACATGTACTATGAGAAACTTGATTACCCTTGTACCCCCAAGAGCTGGAACATTTCGGATGATTTGGGACAGATCGAGTACATTTTCTCGGACAAGACCGGGACATTGACTCAGAATGTTATGGAGTTCAAAAAGTGCACCATCAACGGAGTTCCATACGGCGAGGCTTACACCGAAGCCGAAGCAGGGATGCGAAGGAGACAAGGCGTTGACGTTGAGGCCGAGGCCGCCCGAGTCCGTCAAGAAATTGCGGAAGCACGTGTTGAGATGTTGAAAATGCTCCGCAAGATCTACGACAATCCTTATCTCCACGATGACGAGCTCACATTTATTTCTCCGACCTTTGTGGCTGATCTAAATGGACAATCGGGTGAGGCACAACAAGCGGCGGCAGAACATTTCATGATTGCTTTGGCACTTTGTCACACGGTCATCACGGAAACGACCCCAGGTGACCCACCAAAGATCGAATTCAAGGCGCAGTCTCCTGATGAAGCTGCCCTTGTCGCAACGGCGCGCGATATGGGGTTCACGGTCTTGGGTCGTACGAACGACGACCTCCACGTTAATGTCCTCGGCGAAGATCGGACCTACCGGATCCTGAACACTCTCGAGTTCAACTCGACACGAAAGCGGATGAGTGCCATTGTGCGTATGCCGGACGGAAAGATCAAGCTGTTCTGCAAAGGTGCCGACAGCATGATTTATTCCCGTCTCGCTCGTGGCCAGCAGCAAGAACTTCGCAAGGCAACCGCCGAAAACCTGGAAATGTTCGCTCGTGAGGGTCTCAGGACGCTCTGTGTGGCGGAGAGAGATCTTGACGAAGACTTCTACCAAGAATGGAACAAAGATCACGACTTCGCCGCTCAAGCTCTGACCGACCGAGAGGACCGGCTTGAAGAGGTGGCCGATAGAATTGAGAGAGACCTTATACTCCTTGGAGGCACGGCCATTGAAGATCGTCTGCAAGATGGCGTTCCCGACACGATTGCTCTGCTTGGCCAAGCAGGTATCAAACTTTGGGTCCTTACCGGCGACAAGGTCGAGACCGCCATCAACATTGGCTTTTCTTGTAATTTACTCTCGAATGAGATGGACTTGATCTTATTCGACATTCCCGAGGCCACTGTCGATGAAGCTGCGAAGCTGTTGGATCAACATCTCCAGACTTTCGGGTTGACAGGTTCTGACGAGGAGCTCGCAGCCGCTCGACTTGTTCACGAGCCTCCACCCCCAACCCATGCTTTGGTCATTGACGGAGAGTCTCTCAAGCTTGTTTTGCGAGATGAGCTGAGACAGCGCTTTTTGGTCTTGTGCAAACAGTGCAAGTCTGTCCTTTGTTGCCGAGTCAGCCCTGCACAAAAAGCGGCCGTCGTTCAACTGGTCAAGAATGGACTGGACGTCATGGCATTGTCTATCGGTGATGGTGCTAATGATGTTGCTATGATTCAGGAGGCTGACGTCGGCGTCGGCATTGCTGGCGAAGAAGGGCGACAGGCGGTCATGTCGTCCGACTATGCGATTGGTCAATTCCGTTTCCTACAGCGACTGGTGCTCGTCCACGGTCGTTGGTCTTACCGCCGTCTCGCTGAAAGCATTGCCAACTTCTTCTACAAGGTCTGTGTGAATTCCATTTCTCTCCCGGGTTTTGCTAACGTCGCTGTCAGAACCTGGTCTGGACCTTTGCTCTATTCTGGTACCAGATATACAACAACTTTGACATCACCTACCTCTTTGACTACACCTATATCCTTCTGGTGAACTTGGCCTTCACCTCTGTGCCTGTGGGTCTGCTGGGTATCCTGGACCAAGACGTGAGTGACAAGGTGTCCCTTGCAGTACCTCAGTTGTACCGACGTGGAATGGAGCGAAAAGAATGGACTCAAACGAAGTTCTGGTAAGGGAATTGATCGTTCCGTTGAACCATCTTATCTGACGTGATGCCAGGCTATACATGGCTGACGGCTTGTACCAATCTGCTATTTGCTACTTCATGGCCTATCTCCTTTTCCAGCCTGCGACTTTCGAGACAGAGAACGGACGAGGCATTGCCGACCGAAGCCGCATGGGTGTATTTGTCGCCTGTGTTACCATCATCGTGATCAATTCCTACATCCTCCTCAACACATACAAGTGGGACTGGATCATGGTGTTGGTCACCGTCATCAGCTGCCTTTTGATCTTTGCCTGGACTGGGATCTACTCGTCTTTCGAGGCGTCCTTCCAATTCTACAAGGCCGGATCCGAGGTCTACGGGCAATTAACGTTCTGGGCGTTGACACTGCTGACATTTGTGATATGTCTGCTACCTCGCTTCTGTGTGAAATACTTCCAGAAGAACTACATGCCCTACGACATTGACATTGTTCGGGAGCAGGTTCGGCAGGGGAAGTTCAAATACTTGGACGACTACGGGGCATACATTCCTCCCAAGGTCGTCGACATTTCTGGGACATCATCTGAACAACCTGAAGAAGTCCCTGTGGAGGCAAGGGAGCAGCCGCAACAGCCTCACCACGCGCGATATGGGAGCATGGCAGAATCGCAGCGGCCCATTTACCCACCGTCAGAAGCCCCGACCCGTCACCCTCACAGCCAAACGGGCAGTGACGGCACGGACAGAACCCAGCCATCTTTTGATACGGCTGGATTTCACGGGGATTCGTCTACACCCGAGAAGTTACGGCGGAGGAGACCCTCCGTGGAACGCGCTCGCTCATCATTTGAGAGGCAACGCCAGTCTTTCGACAAGCTCAGACCGAGCTTCGAAGGCAGTCGTGATTTCACCAGCGCCGCCATGCTGTCAAAGATGGAATCTCAATATTCCCAACCTGGTCTCAGCGAGGTGAATACTCGAGTGATCCCTGAGGAGAACGTGTAGTGGCCTCATGACTAAGGGCAACACAGCACATTTTGTGTATCATGAATTTATGCCGGCCCTCTATAGCTATGATGATCACGGAGTTGCAGAACGCATGGATATTGGACAGGTATTATAAGGGGCATCCAAAGAGACTGGCCATGGAACTTTTGAATTATTTAGCGAAGGTTTTTTATGCTGTATATACTTTTGAAAAACGCCAAAATGGAGTCGCGTCCCAAAAAGGGACAGAACTTGAGAGCGATTGTTTCTTAGATGAGGCAGCTATTTGGACGGACGTCATGAGCGCCTACTGCTATGTGGATATCCAACAAGTATCATGTGTGCATAGTTGACCGAAATCTGTTGACCCTACGGCGCATGTAAATATGTCGTGGGCACGTGAAGCTGCCTAAGCCGTCTTCAGCACCAATCGCACTAAATGCACTCGGCTAACTTGCTTCATATCGTCGCCGCTGAGCGCTAAACAACGCCCGACACTAGTCCGTACAAGCCCGTGCCAAGTACTCGGAGTGGCGGTTCGTCCCTTCGGCTGCACGCGACTTTGGTTGACGCGCCCGCCGCGGCTCTCACAAAGTGCAGTTGCATTTCTCCAAAGTTTCACCAACTGCCAACAATGGAATTTGGAGTATCCTTTCAGGGTTGAACATCTCTCGTGGCATGAGCATCCGTCAATGTGATCACCGTCGTACCAGTATGAGAGATTCAAGATCTCCCTCATCCGACCCACTCACATTCCACATCCCCGTCTGCTACTGCTGTAACAAATACCGCCGCCATGGCGGAGTTCATAGCAGCTTTACAGTAAGTTAACCACCACAGATTGTTCCTTGGCTAAAGACCCGCTTGTTAATGTCTGTCGGGCACACAGAGAATTCCAACACATGCCCCCGGGACTCCACATCTTCTGCCCTCGGCACAGCGATGACGATAGTGACAGATATGAAGACGAAAGAGATCCCAGCCCCAACGACCCAGTTCGCCTTGCCAGAATCGAAGAAGCAAAGAAGCGGCGGAGGAAGTTCGTGTCGGCACTCCAACTCCTCGCCTATGATGGGAAGGAAAGCGAGCAATACCAGCGTTTCATCTGGGAAACGCTTGACGAAGCCCTGGGAAAATGTGACATTTGCATACGCGAGTACTATATCGCCAAAATCGACCTTCTGACTGCCTTGCGAGAGGACTACGAGGACGATGACATTGCCAATTTCTTTGCCCTGATCAACCGGAGGGACGTCCAACGGATAGTCCAGGGACTGGACGCCGCTGACAAAACTCTGCAAGGTGTGGCAGAACAGAAGAGAGGGACTGCGGTACTGGACCCAAGACACTTGCACGCTTTATTCGAGGCGCTGGTATGCCAAGCGTTCTTAGACGACGAAGAAAAACTCAAGAGACATTTTGATGCGCCCTTCAAGATGATCCAGACCAAGAAGCCGCTTAAGATGCGAGAGATCTTACCAGCCGCTACACGATTTCTCTTTGATTCTAATACGGCCCGAGTGGTATGGGCAAGTCTGATCTGGAAACGACTTGATCGATGTCCCACGGACCTTGAATGGGATTGGGCAGTGAAAGACTACCTCCAGAAGAAGTTACAGACAGCCTCCGATCCAAACGAAGTCGCGAAACTTTGGAGTGCTTTGGACGTGATTGTCGGAACACTCGACGAACGGATGATCACCTACAAGCTATTCGACCTGCACCCAAACATATGCACAACGGCGTTGAATCACTTGGCCAAGCGAACTACAGCCGTGCCCTCCATTCTTTCAACTCTTAAGCAGATCTTGGACAAAGCCCCAGACGCATTCTGGCAGGCGATGGGCTCCATCTCTTCGCAGACAATTGTCGAGCAGATCTTCGCAAGCCCCCTGTTCAATCAGGACCTTCAAGATTCTGCGGCAGCTACTGACCGATCCGCTCCGAATGTTCTGTCCTGGATCAATTCATTGTTGGAATCTCTCAAGCCTGCCAATCGGCCGCCTGCTTCACACACCCTCCTCAACCAGCTGTTCGAAAGAATCGACAACCCCACCATCAACCTTTCGGCGAGAGGAGCATGCTTGGAACAGGCTGTAAAAGTGTTATTGAAGACGGTAATCAGTTTCGCCGGCGAGGAGGAGGATGACCAGCATCCCGTTGAGCGGCTGGTCTATCTTGACACACTCAATCTGGTTGGGCATCGTCTAGATGTGATACTGAGGCCAAGGGACCCAGCTCTTGCTCAATCACTGCAGAAGGAGACTCGAGATGACATTGTTAATCTCGTTAAAAATTCAATCGCCTTGGAATGTAAGTGCCTTAAGCTTGATTTTGAGAACCTCACTCGCAATGAGCCCCGAAGGCAGGACTCGAGCGCCTACACTCCAGAGATATGGACCTCGGTCATCGACAACCTCCGGGACGACAATCACGCACTGTCCACCGCAGCACTGCTCGGAATCATGTCTCTCCCTGGTCTGGAACAGTTCCGAATCAGAGAGGGTGACAGTGTGGCGAAAGAAAAGAAGTCATACAACTCCATCTTCGAAAAAGTAAACGAGATGGTCAGCAAGCTTCTGGAGCGCATATCCGAATTCCAGCCACCTCATCTCGACACCCTTTTCAGACAACAAGATTCAAGTATGTCTCTGGTAGCTGCCTTGTTCTCTCCGCATCAAGGGATATACGAAGCAGCTATTGCCATGGTCAAGAATATCAGCGGAGAGTCAGGTCGGAAAGAAGCACTCGCCCATTTGATCCACGCTTTTCTCGGGACGACCATCTATGGGGTGTGCTGGCTGTTTAGGCGAGTAGCAAATTATAAGACGTTTGCCTCGGTCCCCAGAATGCTCAAGACGGGTATGGAAATCCTTGATGTGCTTTGCAACCCTACGGATGGCCAGCTACGACGCACGCAGCTCTCGAGTCGAGATCTCAAAGCCATTCAGAGCTATTGGTCATATCAGTGGATCGCTCTCAAGACCATCTATGGTCACACGGAACGTTGGTCAATGGAGGTTCACAACAAGGACACCATGAAAGAGGTCTGCCGTGATGCCATGCAATATGCTGAAGAGCTCTTCAATCAGTACGACCTGTTCGCTAGCGTCTTGACAAAAGCAAAGCCCGATAGAGCTGACGAGACGCGAAAGATCCTTTTGGACTCAGCTACCACCAGTGAGAAGAACATAGGATCACCCTTGAGCGCTCTGGATACCATGTGCAAGTGGCTGAGACTTAGAGACGAGTATCTGGTTGATACTCTAGTCTCATTGATTTGCAACATGCTTTACCAACTCAAGCGGCTCCGGGCTGTGGTGACCAACAGTGAAGGCCTTGCATACGTGGAGGACGTCGCGACAGGAACAACCGTCAGAACAATGCTCTCAGCATCACAAAAAGCTAGACTAGTCCGAGCACTGGAAGACTACTTCGACCGTCAGATCGGAAGACCGGCCGTCAAGAAGCAAGCCACACTCAGCCTGGGAAAATGGACGGACGCAGCCGCCGTCGCAAGAATCTCTACCCCTGAGTCTAGAGATCATAGCGCTGACGAATTTGGAGACGATGATATCGCTGACGACGACTTGATTGAGATCGCCAGCAAAACGCTCGATACTCATAAAGCAACAGTCACTGCCAAGGACAAGAAGAAGATCAAGTCCCTGCTCTTGCAACAGCCGCCTTCAAGATCAAAGGCCGCTCCGGTATCTACCATCGACATCCAAGTAAAGAAGGCACAAGAGGCGAAGGTCTTCATTGAGAACCGTAAGCGCGAAGAAGCAGCCCGAAAACTCCGAGACAAGGAAGCCGCTCTCAAATTGAAAGGCAAAACAGGAATCGGTGCACAGACGAGCGGACAAGGTTCTGGACTAGCTGGCCTCGGCGTTGTAGGCAAAGATCATTCGGCAGGTCCAAACAGTCTCATGGTGTCCAGCGAGTCTGAATTCGATTCCGACTCGGACGATGAACTATTTGGCATTCAGTCAAAGGGCCCCACGGTTCGTGATCAACTCGGAAGGAGGAAGCCCATGCCCGCTGGCCCTGTACGGAAAATTAAGCAACAACGGACCCAGAAAGATATTCGTGCTCGACTTGCTCCCGATCTCGGGGAATTGCACCGCACAATCCTGGGCTGGGATTTCTTTGCGGAGACGGACACCCCTCCCAATTCAATGCAGGACGACTACACACTTGTTACAGATACGTTTCGGACTGCACAGGACTACCAGAAGACCTTCGAGCCGCTGTTGATCCTAGAAGGCTGGCAGAGCTTCCGTGCGGCACGGGAGGAAGGCAATTTCAAAGCCTTCGAGGTCAAAGTTTCCAATTCTCTGATCGTGGACAGCTTCTTTGAGATCAATTCATTGATGTCTTTCGCAGAAGGAAAGGATCTCGGCATTGGAGTGTCGGATGTTGTGTTGTTATCGAAATCAAACAGACCCGACCAAGACGCCAGAGAACCACACTGCCTTGCCAGAGTCAAAGAAATCTCGAGGAAGAAAGGAGAAGTCCAAGTTGTCTATCGGGTTAATGCTGCCAACAACCCTCTGAGAGCATTTCTGAACGATAAAGCTGTTGTTTACGGTGTCCAGATCCTGTCGCTGACCCCTTTGGAGAGAGAGTACGGTGCACTGATGGCATTACAGTACTATGACTTGTGCGACGAGATCATCAAAGCGCAACCGTCACCCATACTCGACTATGCGGAAGAGGTGCTCCAGCCAATTAAGGCTACTTACAATGTGAACCTTGCACAAGCTAAAGCTGTAAGATCCGCCCTCGACAACGACGCATTCACTTTGATCCAGGGTCCTCCTGGTTCCGGCAAGACCAAAACAATCTGCGCGCTCGTCGGTGCCATGTTGACGGGCTTCGTCAAGAAACAGAACAACATTGGTGCAAGGTCAAGTACAGCTCTTGGGCCATCACGACCACCACCCTCGAGCAAAAAAATCCTGGTTTGCGCTCCAAGCAATGCAGCAGTTGACGAACTGGTCATGAGGTTCAAAACGGGAGTTACAATGTTGGACGGCACTTTTGAACACATATCAGTCGTCCGCTTGGGTCGCAGTGAAGTCATCAACACCAATGTCAAAGACGTTACGCTCGAGGAACTGGTCAACGCTAAACTCAGCGTTGCCGTACCTAGGAGTTCCGGAGAAGACATCCATGGGCTCATGATGCAGCATAAAGAGGTCTCGGAAGAAATGAGGAATCTCCGAGTCTCAATTCAAGATCGACGCGGGAAAGGCCAAACAGTGCCAACAGAGGATGAACAGCTTCTGGATGCGCTTCGACGGAAGCAAAACGGATTAGGCAGCAGGATCGACGAATTGAGAGAAAAGCAAAATACTGCCTCTCGGGACGTGGAACTCAGTCGAAAGCGAATCCAACAGGAAATTCTTGACTCGGCCCACGTTCTTTGCGCGACTTTGAGTGGTAGCGGACACGAACTATTCCAGAGTCTCAATGTCGAATTCGAGACGGTCATTATCGATGAGGCTGCGCAGTCGATTGAGCTATCTGCATTAATTCCTCTCAAATATGGGTGTTCAAAGTGCATCCTCGTTGGCGACCCGAAACAATTACCACCTACGGTCTTGTCGCGGAAGGCGGCAAAATTCCAGTACGAGCAGAGTTTGTTTGCCCGTATGGAGAATAACCACAAGAAAGACGTACATCTTCTAGATACGCAGTATCGTATGCATCCGGAGATTAGTCTTTTCCCAAGCAGGATGTTTTACGACTCTTTGCTAAAGGATGGCCAAGGCATGGATAAGCTTCGTCGAAGACCGTGGCACCACAGTGAGATTTTCGCTCCTTATCGCTTCTTTGACGTTCAAGGAATGAGTCAAGCATCAACCAAAGGACACTCGTTGGTCAACGTTGCCGAGATCAACGTCGCAATACAAATTTACAGGAGATTGACAACAGACGTACGCAAATATGACTTTTCCGGAAAGATAGGCATCATCACTCCATACAAGGGCCAGCTGAATGAACTAAAACGTCGCTTCAGGGACCAATATGGTGAAGCGATCTATTCAAAGATTGATTTCAACACTACAGATGCTTTCCAAGGACGAGAGAGCGAGATCATTATTTTCTCTTGTGTCAGAGCTTCGACCCAAGGTATCGGTTTCTTAAATGACATCAGGCGTATGAATGTTGGTCTGACCCGTGCCAAATGTTCTCTATGGGTTTTGGGTAACTCGCAAGCACTCATGCAAGGCGAGTACTGGCGTGCTCTGGTCAACGACGCTAAGGCGAGGAATTTGTACACTGAGGGTAACATTGCAGTCTTGCTAGGCCGGCAGCTCTTGACGGACGACATGATGAAGGACGACATTGAAATGCTTGACTACACTGAGTCTATGTCAGAAACCGTAAAGTCTTCCACAATTGTCGAAAGATCATTTAGTGAGAAGCTAGAGTCGAAGGAACCATCACCCGCACCACCGAAGGAACAGAAAGAAGCTTCTCGACCGAGTGGTCTCTCGAATCCAGCTACTCCGACGACGTCCCGACCTGGTAGCGCTCTTTCAAGACAATCTTCGGCGGCCTCAGTTACCCGGCCAGAGCCGAAGCGGCAGGACTCAGGACAATCTGTTGGAAAGCGAGATCTCACCAGAGCCGATGTTAGAACGGACACCAGGACCGATACCGGGGCTGGGCAACGTCTTGCTCTGAACGAGTCACAGCCTGCTGAACCCAGGGTACAAAGTAAGTTTTCTAGGGCTCGAGCTGGCGAATATAATCCTTCAGGGGGCAGCAACGGTCTCAATGAGAATCGCAACTGCACGATTTGTGGGTCGTATGAGCATCTCACTACAAACTGTGACAATGAAGAAGCCCTAGCTGGATCAATCGGCACTTGCCACAGATGTCAGTTCCCGGGTCATACGGCTGTCTACTGCACTGAACCTCGATGCCTCTCTTGTGGTGAAGTAGGCCATACAACAGATCAATGCACGGCGCCCTTAGATAAGAGACTTGATAAAACGCAACAAGAGAAGGTCCGGCGAGAAGAGATTCGGTTAGGTGAAAAACGAGACAGAATACGCCAGAATCGAGCTGAGAAACAACTTGGTGAGCACGGAGCCGCCATTCCCACCGTGAAGAGTTCAGTCCCGACCTCGAACACGACTGCACTGGGTAAGGAGGCTAAGAGGAAACGAGACGAGTCCTCCGGTAGTGATTCTACGAGAGGCAAGGTACCGAGAGCCAATCCGGCCAATAAGTCTCCCGGAACTGGTATGACTCACGCACGGACCGGACATCTAAATTTACCTCCCAGAACGGCTGACCGTCCCCCTCCAACAGGACCAACGGGTCTGCCGCCGAGAGCCCCTGGTTCACGTCCTCCAGCTATGATCAACGGACAACCGATGGTAAGAAGAAAGAAGACCAACGCCGATGACATGTTTATGAAACGAAGATAGGGCCGGCAGCAGTGGATGAGCTGCGCAGTTTTTACAGGGAACCACAGCATTCAGTCTTGCTTTCACAAAGCTCATGGTGACAACACCAAGCCATGCGGCACAGATATTCGTGGGGCTATTTTTTGACTTGCTTCGCATGTGATGAAAGGTGGCCCCTAGTTTCGGCTACTTGGGGGACGTGGAAAATGCGGGATTCAATTTTGAGGTGTAGCAGGGCAGGCTACGAGGCGCTTTTGTTTGTCAGCGAAGCATTCGACAGCGCGAAGGACCCGCTGTTACGATGAAACAATATCATGAATAGGAAAAGATCAGAGCGGGCGCATTTGCATAGCGACGGGCGTTCTATTTGCCGATTCCCATTTGGAAGGCAGAGAGGCTACGAAGCCTAGGTCCAGGGAAGCCAGGAATCGCAAGACCTTGTATGTGATACATGGAAGAAGACGACAAACTCGCTGAAGAAAATTGATCTGTAGCTAGGTGATTGAATGGCTTGCCAGATCAGAAAAATCATGGTGGCCTCGCTTGTTAGAACAAGGCCAATTCTCAATCCTCATATGCTCTTTCCCGCCTTCATGATCTTGGAGAGAGTCTACCTAGCTGACTACTAGGAAATGAAGAGGAATGCCCGTCATTTGGCGGATACGACTCTCGTAGAGAGGAAATACCTGGACTCCCTCCTTCGTTCCCGCTTCTATCGCGTCTATCGCGTCTATCGCGATCTTGTTGAACTTAGGCACGAGCCTCGCCCACAGACTTCTGTGAATCCTTTAGCTCCCCCCTCTCCTCGACCGTCTTCGCCACCAAGTCCCCGAGCTGGGTGTTGAGAGCTTCGAATCCTTTGATCACGCCCTGCCGGTCCACCTTGCCGAGTTCCTGACTCATCTTGTACTTTCCTTCCAACCGGGTGATCTCGATATCGATGCCGATGATGTTCTTCTTGAGCAGCTCGATGTACCGCTCGGGCGCATCCCCAACACTCCAAGGTCTTTCGTACCCCATGACCGTCGTCTCAGCGTGTTTTGATAGGTCGCATATCTGCCGCTGCAGGAATTGGCCCGTCTCTTCGAGATGGGTATCGTAGTGCACCGTGGCGGTTCCGTACACTTGCACAGCCGAGTAGTTCCACGTGGGCACGACTTTTCCCGTGGTGGGTTTGGTCTCGACGTAGAATTTGGGCGTCACATAGTGATGTGCGGGGCCGTTGAAGATGACGGAGACTTCTTCTCTGAGTTTCTGTGCCCCATTTGATGGAGAAGTGGTATTATCAGAAGTGGCTTGTTGAAGCTGGGCGGCGGCTTCAATGATTGCTTTTGAATGCGGATTTTGTCGAGCGAGGTGACCGCGTATTCTACCTAGGTCTGTCTCGCTCGAGTCGTCTTCGACATCGAGCACCCATGGAATGTGCGTGCATTGTATAGTAGGGAAATTCGGTGAGGACAAGGACGTGATTAACAATCCCAAAGGGTTTTCCCGTATGAAGCGTCGGAGGGCGGGGATGTGGAATTCAGCGTGCACGGCGCGAAGGTACATTGCTGATTGCGAGAGGATGACAACAATAATGACAACAATAATGACAACAATAATGACAACAATAATGACAACAATAACGACAACAATAACGACTATTGGTAAAGAGCACAGAGAAAAGAGAGGGTCAATCGAATATATTATAGCGAACACTCCCAATTTAAACTGCAGCGCTTTTGCACCGGGGGGGAACAATTGTCCCACGCCCTGCGATTACATTTGACATCGGAATCTGCATGACGCTGGTGGAGCGGCCAAACCGCAGTGTCCTGGGGCTTTTGGTCGGTCCTTTTTTATTATTCGCTTATTTCAAATGGGACAAGCTTCTTTCGTCAATTGCAATAAAACGGAACCTTTTAATGGAAGAACTTAAGCATTCATGGGTGTGAGTCAAAGGGTGTCAGCCCCAGCCTTGCTAGAGTGTGCGAGGCTGAACAAGGCTGAACAAGGCTGAGCTCCGGGTTTCTTGGCACGTTTATTTTGTCTCGGCAAAGCTTCCGTTTGTGACGCGGAGGATCGTTGAAGTGTCCTCAGCCCTCGCAGCCAAATTGCAAGGTCTCCTCGAAGCTCTCAGGAGAAACTGTCCTCCATCTTCCTCCTCTTCTCTCTTCTCAGCAGCCATTTCTCGCGCTCTTTTGCTCCTTTCTTCCTTTCCTTTCTCCTCAACAGCCTGAAGCTGTTCTACGGTGTGCAGCAACCATGAGTGGCCGTGCGTGCTTCTCTCTCCTCTCCTCCTCCTCCGCACTTTCAATGCCCAAAATCGCTAACCGCAACAAATGCAGTCCGCTTTCTCGACCTCATTAAACCCTTTACGCCCCTCCTGCCGGAGGTCGCGGCCCCGGAATCAAAGATCCCATTCAACCAGAAGTTGATGTGGACAGGAGTAAGAGCGAACCCAGCCGAGATCCACGCGACAATTGGCCACGCGGGACAAGCACCAGGAGACTAACAATTTGGCCGCGATGGACAGTGTACGCTCCTAATTTTCTTGGTCATGAGCCAAATGCCTCTCTACGGCATCGTCTCGTCCGACACGTCAGATCCCATCTACTGGTTGCGTATGATGCTGGCCAGTAACAGGGGGACACTGATGGAATTGGGGACAACGCCCATCATCTCCTCTGGGATGGTCTTCCAGGTATGTGCGAAAACTCCCCCAGTCGCCTCCGCAGTAATCGTCTAACGTGGTCGCCGTAGCTCCTAGCTGGTACTCACCTCATCGACGTCAACCTTGATCTCAAGTCCGACCGAGAACTGTACCAAACCGCTCAAAAACTCTTCGCCATCATTCTCTCCTTCGGCCAGGCCTGCGTTTTCGTCCTTACCGGTCTCTATGGCCAACCAAGCGACCTCGGTGCTGGTATCTGCCTCCTTTTGATTGTCCAGCTGGTGATTGCCGGTTTGGTGGTCATTCTCCTCGATGAACTGCTGCAGAAGGGGTACGGTCTCGGATCTGGCATTTCTCTCTTCATCGCCACAAACATCTGCGAGTCCATCATCTGGAAAGCCTTCTCCCCAACGACCGTTGACACGGGCCGCGGAAAAGAATTCGAAGGCGCAGTGATTGCCCTCTTTCACCTCCTCGTCACCTGGCCCGACAAGACCCGTGCACTCCGCGAGGCTTTCTACCGCCAACATCTCCCTAACATTATGAACCTTTTGGCAACCTTGACCGTTTTCGCCGCCGTCATTTACCTTCAGGGCTTCCGGGTCGAGATTCCGGTGAAATCGTCACGTCAACGAGGCATGCGCGGCTCCTACCCCGTCCGGCTGTTCTACACTTCCAACATGCCCATCATGCTACAGTCTGCATTGGCATCGAACATCTTCATGATCAGTCAGATGCTCTACACCCGCTTCTCCGACAACCTGCTTGTCAAGCTCATTGGGACATGGGAACCAAGAGAGGGCTCATCTCAACTGTACGCGAGTGGTGGAATCGCATATTACATGTCCCCACCCCTGAACTTCACCGACGCCCTTCTTGACCCCATCCACACCGTCATCTACGTCACTTTCATCATTGTCACCTGTGCGGTCTTCTCCAAGACATGGATTGAAGTCTCTGGCAGTGCCCCCCGCGACGTGGCCAAGAACCTCAAGGAGCAAGGACTCGTCATGGCCGGGCATCGTGAGCAGAGCATGTACAAGGAACTGAAGAGAGTTATCCCGACGGCGGCAGCTTTTGGCGGTGCGTGCATTGGGGCGTTGTCTGTGGCAAGTGACATGCTCGGTGCGCTGGGGAGTGGGACCGGGATCTTACTCGCAGTCACAATCATCTATGGCTACTTTGAGATTGCGGCCAAGGAAGGAGATTTCGGGCAGGGATTGAAGGGATTGATTGCTTAGAACCTTTGACAGGTTTGAAAAGTTGAGCTTTTCAAACACACGGGCTTGTTAGAGAAATTACGAGAACAAAAGTGTGCCCTGTTTCTGCATAGCAAAAGGTTTTTTTAAGGATCGAGGTTAGTAATTGCTAAGACAAGGTTCACCGAGGGTGGGAAGGCAAAAACCAAAGAGGAGGTATCTATCCTGTCTGGTCTCGTCTGGCTTTGTCTCGACTTGGTCTTGTCTTTGCTTGTATAGTACCATGTAGCCAAGCTGCCCTACTTGTACTGTATGAAGAGAAGACCTTTGCTGCCTTGATCAGTGCGGAGTACAGTGCTGCATTGTGTATGTGCGTGTGTATGTTTGGGAATTGTATGTACCTTTTATTTCGGGGGGGTTTTTTTTTTCGCTGAATGTGATAGCATATACGGTATATGGACCGCTAGCTATGCTCTCTCTCTCTCTCTCTCTCTCTCTCTGTATGTGTGTCTGTCTGTCTGGCTGTCTGTCTCCGTTCTCCGCTCGCTGTACCAATCGCATTCCATGTACTCCGTACCACAGGCGCTCTCCGTCTTACGTGCGATAATCCCCGTTGATCGTGACATACTCGTGACTAAAATCGCACGTCCAATAATTCCCCTCTGCGCTTCCGACGCCCAAGTCCACGTCGATGATCACGTCCTCGTCCTCCAGCAGGCGCGCGGCCCTTTCCTCGTCCACGGCTTGCGGCTCGCCGTTGACGAGAAGCCTCAGCACGCCCTCTGCCTTGGACTTTGAGGATTCGGCCGGGATGAACGACACGTTTGTCCTGGCGGGCATGACGGATCCCGTAGCGCTGGAGAGGGATATGTTGGGCGTGTATCCGATCGCGCAGAGGATGCGGCCCCAGTTTGCGTCCTTGCCGTACAGCGCGGTCTTGACCAATGGGGAGCGGGCGATGGTGGATGCGATGGCTTTGGCGTCACTCTCGGTGAGCGCGTTGCGGACGTGGATCGTCACGAATTTTGTGGCGCCTTCGCCGTCGCGGACGACTAGTTGGGAGAGGCGCTGCGAGAACGAGGTCAGGATGGAGGACATGGCGATGTAGTCTTCACTGGTCGAGGAGGAGATCGGAGAGCTGGATGACGAGAGGGAAGCGGCGGCGGCGCCGTTTGCGAGGATGGCGACCGTGTCGTTTGTAGAGGTGTCTCCGTCGATGGAGATGCAGTTGAATGATTTGTTCACCGCGGTGGTGAGCAGGGATTGCAGTGGCCCCGCGCCGATGGGTGCGTCGGTGCACATTATCCCCAGCAGCGTGGCCATGTTGGGATGGATCATGCCTGCGCCCTTGGTCATTCCTGCCAATCTGTATTCCACACCTTGATGCTGGGGGCCAGGCAGGGTGAATGTCGTGGAGAGGAGCTTGGGGAACGTGTCCGTGGTACAGATTGCCTTGGCCGTGGTCAGCCAGGCATCGTGGTCGCTGGCGAGGTTTTCGTAGGCGGCGGGGATCTTTGCGAGGATCTTATGGATGGGCAGTCTCTGCCCGATGACGCCGGTGGACATGACGAGGCTGTTCGGCCCATGAGTGTCTGGCTGTTGAAACTGGGCGGAGGCGGTTTGGGACATGGCCCAGGCATCGTCGACGCCTCCTTGGCCGGTGACGGCATTTGCGCAGCCGGAATTGACAACGATACTCCTCAAGCCTGTCCCGGCACGCTTCTCGAGCACTGCTCTGCTGACTTGAACCGGCGCGGCTTGGAACTTGTTGGTGGTGAAGACAGCGGCGCCAAAGGCGGGCCTGTCTGAGGCAATGAGAGCCAGATCGGGATGAGACTTGTTGGCCGGCTTGACGCCGACATGAGTTCCGGAGACTTTAAAGCCCTTTGGGTATGTGCCAGAAGTGGGCACGTATTTCACCTTTGAGGCTGGGACGGTCGAGTCAACCGGGGCAGAGTAATGTCGAATGAAGGTGCGGAGGGCCGACCGGGTTGTTGAGGGATTGAGCGACCACGCCATTGCCCTTGTTGACTCTCTGTGTCTCCTCCACAATATAGTAGATAGATGGCTGTTTGGAGTGAGTCCGTGAGCTTCAATTCATTCATAAGTCCACCCGGTCGGTGGGTGGCTTTGTTCTTATCGATGATCGGTTCCCAGGATAATGGAGCAGGAGGAGGAAATGTGCGACACTCGCTCACAGCCCATGCACCTATGTAGGTACTTTCAGACCAATTCCGTTTCCTTTCTTTTTTTTTTCTCTCTTTCTGATGACGAGTCAATATGGCGCAGTGTCTTGTTCATTGGGGAGAGAGAAAAGCAACGAGCTTGAGTCAAAAAATGCACATGAACTGATGGGCCAATCAGAGCCCCCGGTTTGCGGAGCGGCATCAATGTGGACAAAGTCGCGTCGCGCACACGGAGAGAAACAAGAAAAGCCAGAGAATCAAGAGAATCACCACCGCCCAACACCACCGCATTTGATGTACGGGCCAACACCGACGACCTCTCTGTGCCGGTATACTGCTCATCCTGCACCATGTCTAAACGGAAACAGCCCGATCCAACCCCAGAGTCCTTCGCCGAGGTCACAACCCCCTCGAAGCGCCGCCGGAAAACTACAGACGCAGTAGAAGCACTCCCCAACAGACATGATGAGGGCAGTTCAGAGGAAACACCTTCAAGGAGAAAAAGGAAATCTGCCGTCCATGGCCTACAGGACGAGGAGGATCAAGACGAGGGCAGTCCCACCCCGAAACCAAATGGTCGCAGCTTGTTCTCAACTCCCACTCGAGCCAAAGGCCGCCCACCAGCTGCTACACCCTCAAAGTCTGCAAGGGCAAAAGCAGATAGGTCTGCCAAGAGGAAGAGTGCCCGGCTGCTCGCTGAGGCACAGGACCCTGATGATGATGCCGACGACGACAACCTGGACGGGCAAGATGCACGCTTGGCGCGGGAAATCCTCGACCAGGTTGAGGGACAAGACGAGGAAGATATCGACGGAGGTGGACTAGGCCAGGATGTCGACGAGCTCGTCCCGGAAGGGGAGGAGGCAGCCACACCGTCAAAGAAGACGCCCGGCAAACGAGGGAGGCCCAAGGGCTCCAAGTCCAGGAGATCGCCCACGCCCGAGGGCGATATCCCTCCGGAAGAACGATACTTTTATCAAAACCGCCTTGGGCCCCCTCAAGTCTCGAGCAACAAGTTCAACTCGGTCAAATTGCTCACGCACGACGAATATTTCGAGCACATCTCGTCATGGAGGGACCCTCACGACCCCGAAAAGGCCTTTCTGATGAGACTGCACGCCCGGTCCTTTCCACAATGGCGCTTCGAACTTGCCGAGGGGTTTGGTCTATGTCTGTATGGTTACGGCAGCAAACAACCTCTAGTCAAGCAGTTCGCTGAGTATATGTACAAGAAACGCCATCATCCGCCCCCTCGCATCGTCGTTGTCAACGGCTACCTTCCAAAACTCAACCCGCGAACAATTCTCAACACCATTGCCTCGGCCGCGGCCGAAACGGAAGACGAGGCGATCCGCCTGGTAGGCCAGCCAGAAGAAATGCTCGACACCCTGCTCTCCCACCTGACAGACGCGCCTCCACCCTCGCAGCTACTCGTGATGATCAATTCCATCGACTCCCCTGCCCTCCGCCGGCCGTCTGTCCAATCCCTTCTTGCCCGCCTGGCAGCTCACCCACACATCTCCTTTCTCGCCACATGCGACACACCCACCTTTCCGGCCATGTGGAATTCGACCCTCCTGGACCAATTCAAATTCGTGTTCCATGACTGCACGACATTCGCGCCTTACGCGGCCGAGATAGGTAGTGTGGTGGACGATGTCCACGAGCTACTAGGTAGGAAGAGGATGCGGGCCGGCGGGAAGGAAGGCATTGGTTTTGTGCTGAAGAGTTTGCCGGAGAACGCCAGGAACCTGTATCGCCTGCTGCTGGCCGAGATCCTGAGCATTTTGGATGATGATGATGATGATGATGGCGGCGCCGGTGCCGAAGATGATGAAGACGATGAAGGAGACGGAGAAGGTGACCTACAACCGTCCCGGAAGAAATCACGAGGCATGACGACGACGAAACCAGCCACACTACCAACAACAACAACAACAACAACAACAACAGCGACACCAGACGAAGTCGGAATCGAATACCGCACACTATACCGCAAGGCGGCGGAGGAATTCATCTGTTCAAGCAGCATGAACTTCCAGTTCCTCCTCAAGGAGTTCCTCGACCACCAGATGATGACGACTCGCAGAGATCCCGCCACCGGCGCCGAGATGTTGGCCGTCCCGCTGGGCCGGGCTGAGATGTTGGCTGTTTTGGAGGAGCTTGTATGAGGTGTTGGCATAGGGACCAGCGGAGGGAGAGGACAAGTGTAAGTAGGCATGTTAGAAGTGGGGAGAAGAAGATAAAAGGCCGCGCCCAGGATACGTTGTGCGAGCGAGCGAGCGAGCGAGTGAGTGAGTGGGTGGGTAGGTAGCTGAGGAGAGCGAGTACACGTAACTACCGGTCCGACACGTATGATTGAGGTGCAGAATACCGCTAGTTATGTAACCGCCCGGGGTATCTTAGGTCGGTACACCGAGCAGCAAGCTATATTGACTGGTAGTAGTACTTGTGTACCTGGTAATCTTCGGTCAGGGCGTCGCTCGATCTGTTGGTCTGGCTCTGATATCATCTGGGACTACTCGCCAGGTCCCTTCTTACTTGCACAATACCTTCGGTAGCGTACGGAGTCTCGAGTACGCAGTCCAGACTCCAGAGGGAAGAGTTAAGAGGCGATGCTCCAGATCCAAATTCATCCGGATTTTAAAAGTTGCATTCAAATAGAGACAAAAGACGGGACCCTATGGACGAAGCACGTAGACGCCGACGCTCCCCTGATGCATTGTTTCCCTTCCGTGTTCCTCAGGCCCGGCCTGCCCCATGCTCGTGCTCATGCTCGTGCTCATGCTCGTGCCATCTCTCTATCCTGCGGCGCGTCTCTCGACTTTTTATGTCTTTGTTCGCTGTCTACCAACACAAGGCTCCATCTGTGTATCCACCCCCAGCCTATACATATGTGCCCATGACCGTCTCCGTCTACCATCCTCGGCCGGCCATCTTCTCGCCCTCTCCCATCCCGCTCACATTGATGCCGACCATGGCCTCGCCCAGGCCCTCGGAGCACTCCGCCAGGACCTTGGCGTCGCGGAAGTGCGTCGTGGCCTGCACAATGGCCCTTGCGCGCTTGGCGGCGTTGCCGCTCTTGAAGATGCCCGAGCCGACAAAGACACCGTCGCAGCCCAGTTGCATCATGAGCGCGGCGTCGGCCGGGGTCGCGATGCCGCCAGCCGCGAAGTTGACCACCGGCAGACGGCCCAGCTCGGCCGTCTGCTTGAGCAGGACCGCATCACAGCCCAATTCTCTGGCCAAGGCTCTCAATGCGCCGTCCCCCTCCTTCAGGGCGGCCTGGGCCCTGGCGATGTCGCTCTTGACCGTCCGCATGTGCTTGACCGCCTCGACCACGTCGCCCGTGCCGGCCTCGCCTTTCGTCCGGATCATGGCAGCGCCCTCGGCGATCCGTCGAAGTGCCTCACCCAGATTCCGACACCCGCACACAAAGGGCGCTCTGAACCCAGCCTTCTCGACGTGGTACGTGTTGTCCGCGGGGGTCAGGACCTCGCTCTCGTCGATATAGTCCACCCCCAGCGCCTCGAGGATCTGACACTCGACAAAGTGACCTATCCTGGCCTTGGCCATGACGGGTATCGTCACGGCGGCTTGAATCTCCTTGATTAGAGCGGGGTCGGACATTCTCGCGACGCCGCCCTGGGCACGAATGTCGGCGGGCACACGCTCGAGAGCCATGACGGCGCAGGCACCGGCTTCCTCGGCGATGCGGGCCTGTTCGGCATTGACCACGTCCATTATCACGCCGCCCTTGAGCATCTGGGCCAGGCCGGCTTTCACTGTAAAGGAAGGGAGGTCGCCATTGGTGGCGGAGGAAGTCTGAGGGACGATTGTGGTGGAGGACATGTTGGAGTTGTCGTTCATAACCATGATGGAGTATGGGGCGCCGGTGGGGAAGGATTGAGGGTGGGAGTAGAGCGAGAGACGATGGAGGCGAGGGATATATCGGGCTCGCGGTGGGAGACTAGGGCAAGTAGGAGAAAGTAGGAGAAAGTAGGAGGACAGTAGGTGGCAGGTCGGTCTGTCTGTACGTCGACTATGCTCCCAATGGAGAGAGAGGAACGATGAGGGAAAATTGCTCCAAGGTGGCCGTGGTTGATGGAGGAGGCAAAAAAAGTCAAAAATTCGATAGGAGATCCAGATCCTGAGTCAACCACCAGAATTCAATGGAGGACCCCACACAGACACACGCGCACACTCTCTCCCTCTGATGCCCTCCGACTGGCCACTCTCTCCAGCCAGGTGACTCGATAAAAAAAAAAAAAAAAGAGGGAAAAGGGAATAAAGGAAGATATCAAGTGCCGGTGAGATGTGAGATATGGATGTGTGACTTGTCAGGAGATATAACAACTGTACCGAGTATCTAAAGTCGGTAGGCACAACCAGTAAGTATTTGTACCAAGTAGAAACTGATTTCTGGCTGCGCCCTAGGACAAGCAAAGCGTAGCACTCAGTGAGTCGTGTGAGTCAATCCCGGGGTTTGGCTCTTCTACCTTCTGGAAAATTTCTTTTTTTTTTGGGGGGTTTTTTTTTTTTCAAACCCCGCGGCGATGATTGCCGTCGGAGAAGTCGCCCACTACTTGTTAGGTGAGTAGCTACTGGATGGGGTGAAAACGTGCCGGAGGAGTCGGAAAAGAGCGGGCAGTCATGTGATTTTGTTACGTGACTATAGATGACTAATGATGGGAGATGGCATGGAGTCACGTGAAAGATTAGTCATTGCGGACCTCCCCCCTTGCTCCCCCCTTGCTCCCCCCTGCTCTCCCCTCCGGTGCCCCTCGTCTCCGCACTTCTGGCACTTGCGCCGAGTATTGAGCGGAGCATCGAGGATAGAAGAGGAGAACGCGATCAATCAGGGACATGGGACCCGACGACAACGACCACCTACATACCGAGATGCCTTCCTCAGCCTGCTCAATGTTAACCCCAAGTCATCCGTACACTCCCAGGAGCTGACTGAGCGTGCTGCTTCCTCCGCCCGGTCTCTCACTTCCTGGCGGCAATGACCAGTATCTTGGGCTTCTCGATGCGTTGCTCAAATGCTGCCTCCATTGCCGTGCTGCATCCCCATCTTAAACCACCATACCGTCCCAAACTCGATCCCATCATAAATCAAGCATGCCGCCGGATACAGGGCCCGGCCAGCTCGACCTCGAGCTGGCTACCGCCACCCCTCCACCATCATCAACCGTCATATCCCTGCCCGACCTGCCCGACCTGCCCGAGGACGTCTTCCTCTTGGTCGTCACCAATCTCTCTGCGTGGGATGTCTTGTCGTGTCAGCGCGTCTCGAAATCATGGCGCGCCGCATTCTCCAGCGACCATCATGTCAGGTTCGTGCTGCAGTCCTACCCACGCGCAAGGGAAGTCCGCTCCCTTCCCTCCGGCACCCTCCATTTGCACTCTCATTGCCAGCAGCAACAGACCTCGCTGGACTGGAAAGCTCTTCTTGCCGCCGTGGCCTCGCGCTACCACAATCTCGCCCGTGGCACGGCCAGACGCGTCAACAGATATCCCATGGCGCCGGTTGAACAATTAGGCGACTGGTTTCCTGTCGGCCAGTGGGACTATCATGAAAGTCAGCCAGGAGGTCGTCTATACTACGAGACCGCCGCCAACCATCTGAGTCGCATGGGCACTAAGCCGTACTTGTTTAGGCCGACCTTGTGGTCCTATGACGACGGCCTTCTGGTATATGCCCCGGCCGAGTGCAACGAGGATGGCTATTTCCCGCAGATCCTGGCTCTGCTGGACGTCGAGACCGGCCGCAAGTATGCCGTTCCATTCGACATTCGAGCCAAGATCATCCGCAATCTGCGCCTCAAAGACCGGACCTTGATCGTGGAATGGGCCGAGAAGGACCCTTTCCACAACCTCAATGCCATGGAACAGGTCAACCGGCATTTCGCAAACTGCTTCGACGTCACCCGACAACATGACAAGTCCTGGAAGGTGACGTGGCGCGCAGAATGGAAAATGCATTTCCTCGGCTTGCCGCCCAACTACCACGACCGCTTCTTCTCGACGCACAATGCCACCCATTACGCCGTGTATTTCTGGCAGCCCAATCGGAGCATGTACACGGGCGACGAAGAGCTCCCCATCGAGTCGCTGTCGGTCTGGGACATTTCTGCGCCCTCGTGGTATCGACCTTCGACAGACCCGTCGGGAAAATTCCGCCCCGCCGAAAAAGCAGGTCCGTATATTGTGTCAAGGTTCTCTTTCACGCAGATGGATCTCTTTGGCATACGCCAGCGCGCCAGCGTCGCGTTGATGTCTCTCCACCTGGACTCGGAAACCTTGTCGCTAACGGTCCGCGAAAACGTGGGCGTGGCAGGCCAGGGTTATTTTGACCCGGCCGAGCGCCTGTGGTGTGCAAAGACGACGACGTTTCCTTTCCTCGGCCAAGGACCCCGCTTGTTCCGCGAATGGGACGGCAACCTCCCTCCCTACCGCGGCCATTGCAGCATAGAGACGGCCGACGTGGAAGAGAGCGAGCGCTGGTTCCTGCCTGTCATGGACGTGGTGGACGCCGAGGCTGGCGTCCGCTTGAGCCTGGTCGAGACTTGCTTCTCGGGCCAGAGCGTGGAAAACAGGCTGGTCGTGCGGCTCAAGGTCGAGGCCGGCGACGACAAAGAATCTGTCGTGCACGGCGACGAAGAAGCCTCGGCCGCCACGGGCCCCGCCTGGACCACCCTCGACGACGACTTGACCAAGCAAGTCTCCTTCATGGGCCGCATCGCAGGCGACGAGCGATGGCTGATAGGCCAGAACGAACGCATGGAGCTTGTGGTCTTGAAATTCTAGGGGCGGCTGCGCAGCCGCTGAGCCGGTGTGTTTTATCTGTCTCTACATTGTAAACAGTAAATCGTAAATAGTAAATAATAAACTCCCTTGCTCCCGCATCGTTACCGCCGTGGCCCGTTCTGTCCCTCTCTGCAGAGCAAGGCATGCGAGGCGAGGAGAATGACAGAGAGAGAGAAAAAAAAAAAAAAAAAAAAAAAAAAAAAAAAGGTTGTGAGCGATACGTCAGTCCACGTAGATGCACATATCGGCGGAAGTGAAATGGCAGTCTACAGAGCAGATGGCAGATGGTAGATGACGACCCAGGTATGTGACATGCCAATGGTTGCATCCATCTTGAATTCTGATTTGAAACAGAAGTAAATCCTTCCTGGCTTTAATTGAAAGTATGTACATCTTTGCTGACCATGAACAGGGGGATGTCCTTGCTGACCTCAAACAAACCACATCCTTCCTAACCTCAAACAAAAGCAGCGGACCGAGCCGACAATTTCATCCTTTCTTTTTTGTCCTTGCATGGGATTTTGGTTTCGTTGTGAGTTTTGCTTGCTTTTGCGCTTCCTTTTTTCCTTGACTTCTTGGTTTGAGGGGTCTGCAGTTGGATTTTTGGTCCTGACAGTTTCGATCTTTCAATTTTTCCTTTCCTTTTCCTGCCTTTATTTTCTGTCTTTTTCCTTTCCCCTTTCCCCTTTCTTTGTATTTTCCTTGCGCAAATAGAGAGTTCGTGGTTGATTAATTTAGTCCGAGCGATGCTCTAAGTTGTAGACTGCGAATAATAGATTGCAGCGTGGGTATGGATAAGGACGGTAGAAACATTTATTCATAAAAACTGGAGCGGGGTTGGTGTGTTGGTGTGTTGATGGTGTTGTTGGGATAGTGTCTAGTTGGATTGGCCAAACGATTGAATGCATTGTAACAATCGATAGTAATTTCGGTGGTCATGCAGATGGCGATGAAGAAGGGATATAGATGGTGACATTGTGTTCATGTATGCTGGAGACGAGCGGGCTTTTATGGTGGTGTTGGTGGGATGGAGTTTGGTTGAGTTGGACGAACGATTGAATGTATTGTAATGATCGATAGTAATCTAGGTGGTGGTGTAGATAGCAATGTAAGTGGTTGTGATATGTTGTTGCTATGCCACCAAGCGGTGTGCTGTGGACATATTGGATTGTGGATGGTTGATTTGGTTTGATTGAACTTGCAGTGGAGTTGATTTGATTGTGCAGGGTTGAGTCGACTTAGCATCGAGCAGGAATTGAACGATGAACAATTTTCAGGGAGCAGCTTCGCTGGCAGTGTAGACGGATGGGATATAGCGTTCCTCTTGTCACCTGAGACGTTGGTGTTGAGGTATATGGCGATATTGGGTTGGATTCGGTCGAAGAGAGTTGAATGACAGACCAGTTCGTGCAGCAGGGTAAATAATAACGCAAATGGCAGCCGATATTATTCTGTGTCACTTGTGACTGTTGATACGCTGATATGGAATTGTTGAGGATTGAGTTGTTTGCGAACAGAACACCAGTTGAACGATCGACAAGCAGCAGCGCGGAGGAGTCTGCGAATGGCAGAGATGTAATAGTCCTCTGTCAGCTGAAAGAGTCGGTGTCGGGGTGTATGGCAATGTTGTGTTCGCTTCGGTCGAAGACAATTGAACGGTCGGGAGCGTTCAAGCTGCTGCGTGGTTGGATCGCAATACAACGCCCGTCTGTCACATCACGAGCATCGATGCTAAGGCTGATGACATTGCCATTTAGATTGGAGTCGATATAGTAGACGTAGATCGTGTTTGAGATCGGCCTTCGCTTCTTGGTATTCAGGAAGTGACGAATGGTGGAAATGTCCTCCAGCGCAAAAAGTGAGAGATGAAGCGAGCGATAGTGATGTGCAATGAGCGGTGGCATAAGTGTAGAGCGAGTGTCGAGTAAAGAGCGCCGTCATGGCTTGGAAGGGTGCCGAAAACCCAGGGTGTGAAGAATGGATATGGCAAGCTCAGATCGAGTCGCACTGCCATGTAAAAGGTGCTTGGCAGGAAGGTTGACGTTGCTGCCGCCGGTGCTCTAGCTTCGGATGTTCTTATCGCTTGAATAAAGTCCAGACTGGCAGATCTGGGACATATCTTTATGCAGCTCGATGGCCAGAGTCTAATAACGCTTGGAGCGCTTTCGGTCTGCTGGCTCAAGGCCCACATCCAACAAGTAGCGGCATCTGCCCAGCCGAAGCCAGTACGCACGCATCCTGAAGGTGACAGAGCTCACTCTTACTGACATTGATGTGTCAGAGGTTCTGAGATGTCATATTGTGCAACTCAATAACCGGGACAGACTCAGGCCTTCTCACTGTCATTATTGGTCTGCAACCGTCTGTGACCTGACGGTAGATAGTGGTCCGTTCTGTCAGGCAGTCTGGGGGTGACCGCTGTTATCAGACGCTGGCGTCATGCACATTTGGCCGCGGTGCCCGCTAGTTTGCTAGAACCAAGTCCATCGATCGGACAGGTGTCCGGGACGAGGACGAGGAACAACACGGAAAGAAGAGGCGGGAGAGAGGAGAGGAGGAGAGGCGAAGGGAGAGAGGGGGCCGTCGTCACCTTCCCAGAGTTCCGCGGGGATCTCTGAGAAGGAGCAGTCGAAGGTCGACGTGCTCCCATGCCTGGGTGGCCGACAGAAGATCTTGCGGAGGCGCCGGCGGATGCGCAACAAGAGGAAGAACCTCTTGAGCACCCAGCAGGTCTCGCTGGCCAAGATGGAGAGGGAGACGCCCATAGTGATTGTCAATTGAGCAAGTGTCGAAGAGAAAGGTTGCTACTGTGATTCTGGAGGATCTTGTTAGCAATGACATCTCCTTGGCGACAAGGAGCACTCTATACTTACAAACGGTGGTTGTCGCTACTACCGATATCACTGCAAGGCTCCTGGAGTACGCTGTTAGCAAAAAAAAAAAAAAGATAAGTATCGATCGTAGGGGTACCTACGAGTACGTAGTACTGTCGCGAGGAAAGAACACCTATTCTCGAGGGCGATTTCTGGGCATATATACCCTTGATGCTCCATGGCAGATCAACTTTGGGTCCATCATGTCGAAAAAATTCATTAACTGAACCAAAGGAACCTTCAATGCAGATGGGGATGTCGTCTTTGCACATGGTTGTAGACGAGGCTGAAAAACGGGGCATCCCTACAGATGCCAAAGTCAATTTTTCTCCACAGCCTGTCCATCTGCTGGTTCGGAAGGCTCCATCGCCAATCTCCTCATTCTGTATCAAAAGTCAATGCGAACCAGAACTCGTACAGAGTACATTGTCAGAAATGGAAGCAAAACCCAATAGTGACCATCATTCAGTGGCATTACCTCAAACCTGATCTCCCTCGAAAATTTTGCGACAGGAACCGAGACGGCTGCGCAAAATTTTGCATCAGAAATTTGTCACTTTTGAGCAGGTCGTCTGGAACGGCGCAGCCTCGTGGGATCCCAGGTCACAGGATTCCACCTCCTCCAGCAATCGAACACCAACAATTGGAGCATGAGCCCAGCCCGATTGCACCGGGAGATTCAGAAGACGCGGCAGATTTTGCTTGGCAAATGTCGTTGCCCCATGAGCTTCTCCATTGCATGGTCTTCTTTACTTTCTTCTTGTTCTCCTAACGACCGGTGTACGTCTCTCAGGTTTTTATCCCTATGATCGGTCCCCGAATTTGCGTGCGCTGATTGAGCCGATTAGCCAGATCCGTCCCATCCAGACGATGCCAAGCCACGGGGAGTTGTTGAACAAAGCGCTCATTGTCGAAAGGGTATGCAGGAGTGTGCTCAACGGCAAGAATCATTTGGGTTTCGATCATTGATCGGCACCGTGTGAGCCTGACGCATGCCGAAACCCTCCGCCCAAGACGCACAGGAGTGGCGTATGGGCAATAGATACGGCGTTAGTCTTTTGCAAACTTGGGTGCCATCTCAGATGGAGATTGGTATGCCCGCCACTATGAGTGAGGATGGTGATAGGTGACGCGCCCCATCGTGTCCGCAGCGACTGTGGAGGGATGAGATCCTGTGGAAGGTATAGCGATGGTTCTATCACGTGCCGATAAACCCACTTCGCCACTTGCATACATACCCCTTATCGATACCACGTATGTACTGTATGTTGCGTTTCCTTATCACCATCCCACACCTCCTCTCGCCGAGGCCGCTAACCTTGATACGGAGGCGTATCCACTAAACCTCATTCGGCACGTCAAACGCCAGGTACTCAATTCCACCTGCGCTTAATCGTTCAAGCAGCCCTCAAACACCGGACAATACTTAGGAGACTGAGCAATGAATAAAGGGGGACCTGGGAGATTGAGGTCTACGGAGGATAAGCGCCTGTAACCCTCAGAAGATTGGTGTCGCCGATGTATCACCGGCATTGCAGATGGATCGTGCAGACTCTGTACCAGTACATAATAGCGAAAAGGCTAGGACAAAACCATTCCTTTGGGAGCTGGAGTTCGGAGCTTGGAGCTTTCCCCGCACCGAGCTGGACACGAGCTTGACACAAGTTGGGGAGCCGTCATGAGACTTTTCTCAAGTGCCATGGCATTGAGTTCACGGAAAGTCTGGGAATTTCACATGCAAGAGACGAAAATTTTGAGATTCGCCTCCGCGGCAGCTCGCATCATCAATCATGTTTTTTTGTTTTGTTTTCAGATTTGCTCAGTCCCAGTCAGTCCAATGCTTGTGATAGATTATCCGTCCCAGATAGATGTATTCCGCCTAAACCTAGAGTGCTTGGGGAGATAAATGGGATATCACTGCTTGTCATGGTAAACGTCTGCTTTTTGATGGCTTGCTGGATTGAGCCGGAAAAAAATTGACCCTCCGCATGCTCACCCTTCCCTCTCACCCGTGCTTATACACATCATCAACATTCATTGGCACGCACACTCAAGAGCGCTTTGCTTCCCCAGCATGTATTTATTTCTTGTTCCTCTGGCCATAAGCCTTGGTGGCATAGTCACCCTGGTAGCAGATCAAATCCTCAGGCCTGTAGTCGTGACGGCCAGAGAAGTAGCTCTCGAGGATGGCCTTGGTGCCAGCAGCATAACGCTTTTGCGCATCAATGGAGGTACCAGACATGTGAGGAACCATGGCATTGCCGCCACCCCATGGGTTCTTGGCATATCTGAGAGGATGGTCCTTGGGGGCGGGTTGAGGGAACCACACATCACCACCATAACCGTTGAGCTGGCCGGACTTGAGGGCTTCGGCGACGTCTTCCTTGACAACGATGGCACCGCGGGCGGTGTTGACGAGCCATGCGCCTGTATAGAGAGTTAAGATCAGTCTCAAGTCGGTGGGAGGAGAGCGTTGTTGGTGCAGTGCGACTTACCCTTCTTCATCTTGGAGATCAAGTCCTTGTTGAACAGTCCTCGCGTCTTCTCGTGGAGAGGGCAGTTGATGGTGACAATATCACACTGAGCCAACATCTCTTCAAGATCCTCAACGCGTCTGCAGCCAATCTCCTTCTCCTTCTCGGGGCTGAGGGGTTGGTAGTCGAAGTACAACAGCTCCTTGCAGTCGAAGGGCTTCAGACGACGGAGCACACGCTCACCAATACGACCAACGGCAACGGTACCCACAACCTTGCCCTCCAGATCGTACTCGTTCTTGGCCACTGCTGCGACGTTCCAGTCGCCGCTCTCAATCTGTTCGTGGGCAGGAACGAAGTTACGGACGAGAGTGAGGATGGTCATGACGACGTGCTCGGCAACCGAGACGACGTTGCTGCCCGTGACCTCGGCCACGGTGATACCGCCGTTGGTGGCATTGGCGGCGTTCAGGTCAACGTGATCCGAACCGATACCGGCAGTGACGGCAATCTTCAGCTTCTTTGCTTTGGCAAGACGCTCGGCCGTCAGGTAGCCAGGGTGGAAGCTAGAGGGGTTGGTGGTGTTAGTCAAGATCGGCTAAGGTATTCCCCTCTGGGTGGGCGGCATCGTACGGAGTAGTGATGATGACTTCGGCATCAACCAATTCCTGGTCAAACTTGGAGTTCTCGCCCTCCTTGTCGGAGGTGGTGACCAATGTGTGTCCTTGATCCTCCAGCCATTTCCGGATACCTAGCTCGTTCTCTGTGGTTCCGAGGAGGGCGGGTTGTTGTTTGGCATGCTCACCGCCCTGCTTCAGGTCAATGATTTGAACCTGGGAGTTGGGGGGGATTGGGGACGAAGACATACATCGTAGAGGACGAGAAGAACTTTGCCCTGACGTGAAGCAGAGGCTGTCAGTGTGCGTTTGGCAATGGAAGGAATGGCTGCACGGCGGACACAGTGCGGGGAAGCAGAAAAGAGGGATGACGTGGGGCGCGACAAGGAGCGCGCAGCAACACGGGCAAATACCATTGTGAAAGAGAGGAGAGGTGAGATGAGTAGAGAGTAGAGAGTCAAGAGGGAGAAGTTTGGAAAAGATAAACAGGCGGTAAGGTGGTTTTGTAGTAAGACCTGGGTCTGGGTCAATGTCGTGAGCTGAATGCGTCTGCCGGTAGAGCTTTGAGCCTGGGAAGGGCAGGAAGGGGGTACCTTAATTTTTGGGCACTAGCACGGAAACATCAGTTAGCTTAGCTCGGTCGGAGTAGCGGGGAGGGATGAATGAACATCATGGAGTTATTGAGTTGTGTCAGGACTGTGGACAGTGGCCACCGAGAACGGAGATAGGGTGGGAGTGGATTGCGGGCTGCGAGGGTGAGTTAAGGTGAACTGAGGTGGGTGGACTGGGGAGGGAATACCCAGTGCAGGGTAGTGGATTTGTGGATGGGGAGGTGGCAGTGGCAGTGGCAGTGGCAGTGGCAGTTTGGTAGTGGAACTAATGCAGGGCTCGAACTCGAAGGTGAGGAGAGAGAACAATGGGAGACCGGGAGAAAGGTGGCCGGCAGTATCCAGTAGAGTGGGCAGAGAGGGGCAGGGTAGACAGTGGCAGCTGTGCTAGGTGTGAGCAGCAGCAGCCCCCTCCCCCTTTAGCCCTCCAGCAGGCAAGCAGCTCAACAGGACAGGACTTTGCCCGGAGCCCCTTGTGAGGGTTTGGTGCCCGTCGCCCACGGCTGCTGGGTGCCATTGTGGTGGCCAGGCGGCAAGCTGCCACCCCCGGGGAAAGCTGCCCGAATGGAAAACAGCTGGCATCAAAAGAGCAAACAGGAAGGAGGGGTACCTGGGTGGTGCTGGGAGCTGGGAGCGAAGGTACGTACCGGTAAAGCCTCGACTCACTTCTCAGAACACGGCCAAACACACGGAAGGAAGTCAATGGAAAAACGTGCAACTGTAGTACAGCAGTGGTAGTATTCAAAGAATCAGAAATTCTACTTGTCTTCGGACGAACGCTCAGCGCATTTATAACCCTGTGACCCTGTCCCATTTCCATGACCACACACGAAGATTTTTCCCTCTTTGCCTTGCTGTCTGGGACTGTTAGGGCAACGAGTCTTTCCACACATCATCCTACATTCCCCCTCTTTTTCTTGTTGCTCTTGCGGAGCTCTGCCAGTCGCTGCCACGCCCTCTTGCCTGCCCCACCACTCATCTTCTGACACCATCCAATGCGTGCTGCTCCAGACTCTGAGCTCCAAGGCTCTCATGCATCCGGCGAACCAGTTCGACTGGGTTGGCCTGCCGCCTGACGGACGGCACTTGGGTCGCGAAACTCCTGGGAACGCCTCCCCATAGCTGCCGAGCGTTCAGATTGTGCATGAACTGCCCTTTCTCATCCGGTGCCATTCCGAACAAAAACCCTCTTTTGATGGCTTCAATATCTCAACGATTTGCATGATAGTTCAATGGAGCGAAGGTCATGTGCGGCCACAAGAGGATGATGACCAGCGCACCTAGATCCCCGAGCCCTTGATGCTGACGTTCCAAACACGCACGCGTCCACAGATGGAATGGCCTACACCACGCATGAGCGGGCATTGCTCGGGAAGTCGATCTTTTCCGCCGCAACAGCATGGCGGCTCAGTCTAGAAAATGCTCTTCCGTCTTTCGGAAGGCTGAACTGCTAGTCTTCCGATGCTGTGGTCACAATCCCATCCATGTAAACAAATGTACTATTTTGGTATGAAAAGGCGGAAGCTCGGCCGGCAATGGGAACAGGTGGAGAGCTTGGGGGGATTTCCCTGCCCAAAAACACCCGTCCATCTCGCTTGATGACTGCCTAAATGATTTGCCGTCAACGAATCGCCCATTTTCTCCCAAAACGGACATGGCATATCGTCTTGGTGAACACGACTGCAGGTTGAACTAAACGCCTGAAGTCACTGTGCTGCCACAATGGACCCCCTCAACTCGGATCCACGGAGACAGATCGTGGTTCCTGCTGGCCTTAGATCGATTCTTGACCGAGATATCCCCACACAAGCCTCTAGCACCGCAGCAGCTAATGGTACGTCTGACCTGCCCCTAGCCTTTGATTCCTTCTATTCCCCGCCAGACCCTGGAGCGACAATGTTCCGTTGCCCAGCTCACTTTACTCTCCAGCACGAGATTGTTCCATCACTCCTCAACCCGCCCGAACAATGCTGAGAGACACCTGCTGGCTCGAAGAGGAAGGATAACCGAGTCTGGGTGCTCTGATCCCGACAGTAAGGAGACATGTGGCGCGGTGGAGCTTGAATAGGATCGTGGAGTTTATGCGAAGGCTGCTGCAAGGCTGTGGGTTTTGCAAAGCGAGAGTTGATCGAATCTGAGCCATCTGGCTTCCGACTTGCATGATCGCTTTCTGGAGATCGAAGACCGGATTCCCTGCCCCGGTGACTATCATCATACCGCAAATAGTGCCTCGATCTTGCAGTATGCCCGCTGTACAGACGAGGCCTTATTGGTTTCTCCAACTTCGTGGAGCCCAATCAGATGATGCGCGTGCAGGCTTTAATCTGACGTTTGGAGCTCTCACAACGTATGTGCTCATCCTTATGGAGAGGAGGTCGTATTCCGATGGGTAACACCCGGAACTAAGGGTAGCGAGCCATCACCCTGAGTCACAGTACCGGTGGAAGTCCAGGATGTTTGATGACTCGACCTGTCACAGTTTCCCTGGGCTGGTAGCCGATAGCCGCGAATATAAATGGTCCGACTTGTTCATTTTCCGTCTGCGTCGAGAAGCTGGATTTCCCCTACCTCATTCGTGGTCCACTGTCCCTTTTCTGGCAAGACGGTTGAGAGCCCTTCGTCCTCGAGGGGCTGGTCTGCCGCTTGCGTCCTCGCTTGCGTCCTGGCTGGTGTACCGTCCTATCAAACAAAGCCTGCTAGAACAGGTGCAGCCAACAGAGACCTGAGCCTCTCAGGAATTAGACGTGTTTCGCCGTGCGAGCCGAGAGCCACAGACACAACGAATATATGATGGTGTCCCATACAGAATGCCAACCCACGGCTTCGCATGAGGTCTCGTACTCTCCCGACCAACGCCAATCCTCAAGTTCTAATTCAGAACTGGGGGGATAATTTGGCAATTTTGCCTGCCTCGGAATAATGTTTCCACGAAAGTATTGGTAGACTTACTCATGGAGGAACCACAAATGGAAAAGAATGTATCAACGAGGCATTGATGGGCTTGTTCAGAAACTATTGCACGTTCGGGCAATCTGAGGAAACTTGCAGCACCCAAGATATTGTGCTGGACGATCAAACGGAGAGAGAGCCAACCGAAGGACGGAAGTCTCGATATAGCGTATGTTCGATATATCATGCATGATCATTGTAGAATATACGCAGTACGTTGAGTTCTGTCTCGATGCGAACCTTGCGAGCTGGCTCGCAAGTGTCCGTTCGCAGGAGGGGAAGATCGGAGGCGGCCACACTTTTCTCCGTGGGCAAATCCGATGCGTGCCAACAATAGTCGATGACAACACATTTTCCAACGAGCAACGAAATCCAGCTTCGGAGTTGTACAAGGAGTATTGCAGGCGTGCGATTCTTCATTCCAAATGATGGCGACCACACGCCTTCCTTTTCTATACCCCAACTTCCTGCGCGCTGTGCGTGCGTGCGAGCCTACCACCTACCATTCAGTCCGGGCCCCTCCAGCAGCTCCAGCAAAGCCTCGCCGGAAAGCGAAACTGCATACCTCTGCTCGTCGGCCGCAAGACGCTTTCCCCCAGAGATACGGCCCAGCTGCTTCCCAGAACCTCCCGCCTCCACCAAAATCTTCAGGACCGTCGACTCCGCAGCAAGAAAGCAAGGAAAAAGACAAGGCAGAGGCAAAAGAGACCAAAGAATCATCCCAATCGGGCTCTGTGAAAGATGCACCAACGGCCGAAGAAGTCGGGCAAGATGAGCCTCAAGCATCCAATGCTACATCAGACTATATTGACGAAGCATCAATGACCAAGAAAAACCATCAGATCAATGTAGAAGACGGCAATCCTTTAGATAACAAAGAACTCGACTTGATACTCGCGGTCCCCTCGCCGTCGGAAGTCAAAGGCAAAGATGCGCCCAAGCACCCACATCTCGAGCCTTCTCCATACGAGCATCATTTCGACACTTACTCGCTTGTCCAACAATTAGCGGCCAAAGACGCCTATACCGTCGACCAAGCCATAACACTGATGAAAGCCATCCGCCTCATGCTCTCACTGAATCTCGACGTTGCCAAGGAAGGCCTTGTTTCCAAGTCCGACATTGAAAACGAATCCTATCTGTTCCGCGCCGCCTGCTCCGAGTTGAAAACCACGCTGCAAACCACGCGACATTCCGAGACGCTCAAGCAGCGCAGCCAACGGGCACAGTTGCAGCACGAGTATGACATCTTGAATCAGAAAGCGACGCAAGATCTGATGACGCTCAAGGAAGAATTGAAGGGGTTGTTCAATGATCGCAAACTGGGCCTGCAGGAGGACAAGCGCAAGATCGATAGCAAGATTTCGGAACTGAACTATGAAATCACGGTCCTTCTGAACAGCGAGGCGAGGAGTGAGGTCGAGGGCTTGCGGTGGGTGTTGACCCGTCGCGCGGCGCTGGCGATCGGGTTCTGTGCTTGTAAGTTGCGGCCTCCTAACTTCTCCCCCAAATTACTCGCTGTTCGAACCTTTTCACTCACAATGCTGCTCTTTCAAGTCATGATCATATCGGCCCTCAATTACTCCTCGATCAAGATGCGCGAGAAAGAAGAGGCGGAGAAGAAGCGCAAGGCCGCGGAGAAGGCACAGGAGGAACGTGAGCAGCAGTTCCAGCGCGAGCAGTCTAAATATCCCGGCCTGAGTCGGGCCCAAGGGACGCAAACAGAGGGCGTCGCAGCAGTTGCCAATGAGAGCCTGGGCTGAAGTGCCTACCTACTTATACTCGAAGTGGCCCTCTAGAGGGTTATAGACGCGATGCACAAAAAAAGATGGCTGGCTGGGGTCTATGAAAAAAATTGTGATATGATACCATATAGACTTTCGGTTTCGATGCCGGAGGAAGGACTGATGAGTGGGACCGGCGACAGGCCAAAGGACTGCGAAATCGGGCCGCTTATCTATCTGGATATGGCAAATTGGCGAGCAAGAAAGCAAGCAACATGGTCTTGTGCGCCACCCTCACGTCCCGTGCCTTTGGAGGCGAACTTGCAGTGCTCAGCAGTCTGCCCGCTCGGCTCTACGTACATGGACCGATGTAACAACGATACAACGATGATCTGATTGGGGATCCCTTTTGCGCGCGCACTTTCTGCTCATGCGGCTTGTCTGCTTCCCTGTGTGTCCCATTCTGTCCAAGTCATGTACCCCCGTTATTTTCATTACATGAGACCGAAAACCACAGGCCATGCCGTGCCCGGTACGGTATGTGAGTGGAGGGTTAACGACAAAAGTCAGAGATTTGCCCAGTCGACCTCGCTCGGGTCCTCTGGTTCCTTGACGAGTTCCTGCTCCTGCCCCCGCTCCCGACCTATCCTCTGGAGTGGCTGCGCCTGATCCAGATCCACAGGTTGCCTGCTCCCCTGCTTGTCGAGAGCCGAGTCGATCTGTAGCGGAATACTCGCTTTCCTCCGCTCGGCGCGTCGGCGTAATCTGTCGCGAGCAGCTGCAAGGCGGTCGGGCGGAAGGCTTATGGTGCCGGACTTGGCGACGGTGATGTTGGCTGAAGTGGAGTGGATGGATGTTGTTGTTGTTGTTGTTGTTGTTGTTGCCGGAAGGTCTACATCTGCAGGCAGAGGTGGATTTATAGGAAGTGCAATGAGCGGCGTTGAAGATGAAGATTTTCGCTGGGATGATGATGTTGATCGCCTAATCGTGGGCGGATGGTTGGTGGGTATATCACTGCACGAACTACCAGAAGGTCTCGAGGGTTCGCAGATGCCGGCGGTGCTTCGTTCGGCGGTTCCAGTACTCGACGAGCTAACGTGCCTCTGAGCCTTCGACTCTCCTAACGTCTGGCCTCGCACTGTCGTTTCGACCCTATCGACTTCCTCCCGGACGTAGCCTCGACGTTTGTTCCTCAGCGCCGGCGATGCACTTGTCCCTAGCATATCAGCGGTGACACGCTTCTCTTCTTCCTTCTTGTTCTTTGGCTCTTTTCCAATCCGCGGAATACCGGCGGTGTTTGTATTGCTTTCAGTAGAATGGTCTGTGTCTCCTTTGAGCCTCTCATTCACCCTCCGGAGTTGTTCAACCATGCGCTTTAGTTCCTGGTTCTCTGCGTCCTTCTTGCGCGCGTACTCGCGCATCTTCTGCCCATAGCGGACCAGTTTCTTCATTTCCTTTTCGGTTTGGGCCATGTAGGCCTCTATTGCACCTCGGGAGAGCATGCATGGCGAAGTTGGAGGTGCAGATTCGGTTGAAGTGTTGACTACCAGCTGCTCATTCTGTAATGGCTTCTGCAATACTACGGAAGACGAGGTTGCGTTTGTGGGTGATGCCAGAATGTGGATGGGTTTTGAAGGGCGAACGACTGGTGAGGCATGCTGAGCTCTGGTCTGTGGCTGGCCTGGAGAAGAAGGACAACCAACCAACTTTGGGGCCTCGGGGCTGACGCTTTTGAATTTGACGTTAACGTCCTTCAGATATTTTGCTCTAGGTGTCGCCAGACCCGGCGTACGGAGTATGCCCTTCGTAGGGGAAAGGATGGTCCCTCCACCGGTACTGCTGTCCCTCTTGCGCTTCTGTGAGGGTGACAGTTGAGGTGAGCTTCCTGTCACGGGCTTTCGCTTCGATGGAGAGGGGTATGCAGGCACAAGGTTTTCCTTGTTGCCATGGTCGGGCGAGGATTCAGGCGAGGCGAAGAAGATGCCTCGAATTGCGCGATAGGCGAATAATGGTGCCGGGGTTACTGGCCCCTCCAATATGGTGTCGTCGCTGGGCATACTAGTGGATGAATCTGCAGGAATGAGAGGAAGTTGTTGCAGCGTCCCGACATCTATAGAGAAGTGTTCTGTCTAGGCAAGATGACGTGTTGAAACCATTGAGTTCTCACGTCCAAGCTGCGCGTTGTTGGTATTTTCCCATATTTGGTTAGCGCATGCCGAGTATCGATAACAGCCCCGTCACCACCACTCATCACCACTGCTCGTCACTTCCACGTCCACGTCCACCGAGTCTTCCATTCTATCTCATCCTTCCTCGTCTCATCATCCCCTCGACCAGCTTGCAAATCCTCGAGGCACAAGCCCAGCACTGTGTTCTCCAAACTTAGTGGTCCTCACCATCACAATATCTTCCAGTTGCCTCTCTTCTGTCGGCAGGAAAGGCTTCAGGAACTTTTCAGTGTATCCGGTGGGCATCCCGGCGATGTGTCCATCCTCAATTGCCTTCTTGACCCAGACAACGTACTCGCGTTCAATCTTGCCCACCGTCGTCCGCTGCACATCCAAATAGGTGGTGGCTTGGACCTGGATTTCTCCACTGGCCGCCCAGTCAGAGGACTTTTCAACGTCATTTAGAAGCCGTCGCACAGGCAATGTCATTTTTTCGTACAACCAGGGCACCCCCTCGCTTTCATCTAGTGCCATCTCGTCTCTCTTGCTGAGAAAGCATAGACTTCCGTATACAACGTCTCCCGAAGACGGTATTATGTTTGCATGTCCGGTTTCGTTGATGATCCATCTCCAGTCCTTCAGTTCGGCGAGTCCTATGAAGAGGGAGTCGGGACATCGTTGCTTCATCGTCCGTGGCGACAGGTTGGAGCCATATCCAAAATATATACATGAAAAATCGGCCATTGATGACGGTGGTGTTTGAACGGACGGCAACTCTTCTAGAGCTGCACTGCCAGCCTCCGGGTCAATGATGCCGGCTGGATTCGTCGGTGGCTCCATAATCTTCTGCTCGACTTCAATTATATTTCCGGACACAGGACAGTGACGATGGAGCGTTTGACGACAAAGGCACAGGTTAACTTTTGAGACCAGCCCTATAACACCACGGGGGTGCGGGGTTCAGTCGGGCCCCTTTTCTCCGGACTTGAAGGTTCATGGACAGGAGCGCCAGCTAGAAAACAGAGTTTTAGGCAGCCAGTATCAAGGTAAGGATATGCTGGTAGGTGGTTGGCTGAATGAACAGATTTGAATTTAGGTATACGCTGTTGAATAGCTCAGGATTAACATGTTTTATCCCTTCCATACGCTTTCGGCCTTGGCTGACCTAGTAGCGGAACGACCAACCGATATGTCGTCGGGGCTGGCATAGTCTGGCACATCAATTGTCTTCCTCAGCTGCGAAGTGAGAAGTGGCTGTTATTGCGGTGAGAGCAGCCTTCATCTCCAGCGGACGCTCGGCCTACGGTAACGCTCTGTGTTCCAGTTGCAGGAATAGTTAGCTCTGTTCGGCCCAGCGGCCACTTGATCTCCATTCAGCACTCTCGTCGTCGTGGGGAGTACCGTCAGACTGTCTTTTAGTTTTCCTCTCGGCTCGAAGGGTAGATTAACCAGAACCTTTCTACATCTTCACAGTGGACAATAGCTGTGAACCGTGGCGGTCCATACGTGGCGTCAGCCATCCGCCTTTCCGGCTAAGAGATGCGGCACCGCATGGGTCGAGAGGAAAAGTGCCTTCCCTGCCCTTCAGGTCTCGGTGGAAGACGTTCAGGTATGACCCTCCTCCTCGTCCTCATCCTCATCCTCCTGCACTTGCTTATCAATGACTTTCCTCCACTCTTCCATCATGTTCTTCATGTCGCCCGGCGCCATGCTCGCGTCCACGACTTCCTTTGGCAGTTTATGCGCCGAGTACTTCGTCGCCGTGAATTGATAGGCCTCCGGATCGTCTCGTCTCACGAGTCGGAACTCCGGATCAAATATCACATCGTCCTCTTCATCGTCTTCCTCGTCTCCCTCGTCTCCCTCGTCCTGTCCTCCTTCCAGTCTTGCGTTGTCTAGCCATAATCTGATCTCTGACCGCGCCCCTGGTGCTTCTGGGAGTGGCAATTGCAATAATTCGAGCCAGGAGAAGAGTAACGGATCCGTCCGCGGCGCCCAAGGATTTATGTCGATTAACCACACGCGGTCGTGAGGTGGGGGGATGTAGACATCCACGACGAAATTTTCGTCCGGGAAACCCTTTCCGCCCTTCTCACTGTTGTCAGGTAGCAAGTGCTGGTCTAAAAACTCCTGGATCAATTTTTTAAACCGGTCTCGCAGGTCAAAGAGGAAATCAAAGTAATTCATTTCCCTCTGGCTGATCGCGATGAGTTTTCGTTGGCGGACGAAACATCGAAATTCAAGCGCGGGGTTCAAATTGAATGCTTTTCGTAGTACAAGATGGTAGGGCACTTCAGGGAACACCATCTCATTGCTATTGCCGCGTACATCAACCTTGGCTTGGTCGCCGTTCCCAGCGTCGTCCGAGATCGTGCATCCATCAAAAGCATGCTCCAAGTCATGCGTGATGAAGTCGCTTGACTTTAACAGCAGATACACATCGTTTGGCGTTCGACATTCCATGTCATTCGTGGTCGCGATCCAAGTGGCATCCTTGGGCGCCGACCAGTTGAGTTTCGGCATGACTTTGCCCCCCAGTTCGGCAATCGTGGAGCGTATCTTGTCATGGATGTCGGCCCACTGTTCCGAGGGATCTTCGTTCTCCTCGTCTTCGTCGTTCTGAAACCCGTCTTCGAAGCCACTGTCTGCGTCGTTGGGCCTGTTTTCAGGGGGCAGCATTATCCCGTCGGCGCGGAGATAGTCTAGAAATGGTTGGGAGAGGGGGATAAGACGGGCCTTGGGGGTCAGGGGACGGAAACGAGGATGCCATGAATGGAAGGAGCAGTTAAGTATGTGGGCTGGGGTGATCGGTGGAAAAGGGAGGGATGTGAGCGGGTTGTGGGTGGCGCTGGCCATGTTCGACATGTTGCTCAGTGTTTGGCCCACTTTTGATCAGTATTGTAGTTGCAGAGGAAAGTTCTATCTTTGGTTTTAAAAAAAGATGGATGAACAATTCAAACGATGCTCAGGGTTAGAGTCAGCTTTTTGCCACAGCCTTGCTTTGCTTGGCGTCAGCCTGACACGTGACCGCTCCGTTTACCAGAACATTCTATCCCACTTAGATGCTTGCTTCATTAGTTCTGTGCATCGAATTTCGTTTGATGGACTTTTGAGATGAATGGACTGCCGACTCTAGAAATCTAAGTGTGCGCTGTTGTTTTGGGGGCTTGGCTGAGTCCAAGTATTCCTCAAATTCTCCGGCCCCTAGTGGGCTCAGCCTCGCTTGAGCTGTATTTTCGTATATGAAATATGTATTCTGATCGTCATTCGTCATTGAGGTGCTATGCAATAACAACTATTGTTCCATGTACATTTCCGCAATTCCACTGGCGGCGTCGCCATTAGTTGTATATATGGTCCATGGTTTCCACGTTGCCCCCCTGTTTGCCGGCAGGCGGGTACCAGGTATTCTCGGCTCACTCCATTACGCATCATCAATAACAGCTGCCCCCGATTCCATTGACATTGCCGCGGAGGTGAAGCCCTCGCTGGTAGCATCGGCTCTGTTCGATGTGCTATGACCTTGGCGGTTGAGAGTTTGTACCTTGATGCTATCGAGCGGAAAGCGAAAACTAGATCTCGGCGATCGCCTGTCGGTGTGCCCGCTCCAAGACCTTGTTGCCTGTCCCTTGTTTCGGTTCGCCTCTCTACCAATTGATGATTGACTAGGAGAATCCTGAAGAAGTTTCAGCTCTTCTAGCTGCTGGTTTAGGTTTATGGGCGCAAAGATCTTCATGATCATCTGAATCTGGTTGGCTTGCAATCTAATCTTCTCCTCCTGCTTCAAAATCGTAGCATAGTAGTCGCGTAAATCTTGTTGCAATTTTGTGACGAGGCTGATATTGCCGCTGTTCCAACGTCGCCGTTTTTTCATCTCGCTGGTTGATTCATTTGGCGAGTTTGTATCACAGGAGGTTTGTGAGTGATCGTCACGGGAACTGCTTCTGGATCGGCTCTCAACTCTTCCAGGCCGGCTACTGTGGATGCCCAAGCAAGAACTTGATCGACGAGGTCTGAGTGCTTGCTCCCCTGTCGGACTCCTGCCTCGGGTTTTCCTACTTGGGCTCTTCATGGGACTGCCAAGAACCGTTTCTCGTCCCGGACCCTCACTCAGACTCAACCTATTGGCCATGACCTCTTTGAGCTTTGAAGAAGTGCGTGTATACTTTGGGCTTCTCAATCCAGTGGCACTGCCTGCAATGCTCAATCTCGGACTTGTGGCGCCTGCTCTAAAACGCGCCGTGATGGGATCAGCGTCGACGACCACGAATATATTGCTCTGACTAAGTGTTTGCGGTGACGTACTCCCCGGGTTTTCGTCTGAACCAGCTTTGGACATTCGGCGGTGTTGGCGAGTCGTTTTCTCTTGGCTGTTCTGGCAACTAGGACAGGAAGCAGACATACTGCAAAGAATTGTTGGTTGGGAGTCTGGGACAGCGGGAAATTGATCAAGCTCATCAACATCGCATGTCAATCTCTGTGGATTTTTAGAGTCGGTGGACTTCTTACTAGTCTCGCTCGATCCAAGGGCATCAGCGTTTTGTGTCTGACTACGCAACTTCGCGAGATCGCGCATCCTCCTTTCCCGCACTTTATCAGCGCGAGTGCTTCGAATGGTATGACGCACACTGTTAAGGCAACTCTGTGGGCTCTCGTCAAGATCGCTGTCCAAACTGCCCAGACTTTCGGGGCTTTTGGCCAGATCACATTGTACGTGTTGTGCTTCGTGTGGCAATGCAGGCAGCGGTATGTTGGGAGGAGGGCCGCTGTACTGATTGCCAGGATTGGTAGACTCATAGTCCTCAATGTCCATGTCGATGCTGTAGTGTAATATATTTTGGACTTGTGCTTCAATTGCAACTATAGTATCTGCGCTCATCACCGAACGTGCTGAAGAGAGACGCATCACAGGTCTTGTGAGCCTCAATTGCGGGCTGGAGCTTGCGTTCCCCGACTGCAGTCCTGAATTTGACCCAGGAACCACGGGAGGAGATGAAATGATCGTCAGTGACTCGGCCTGTGTAGCGTGTAGCATACTGGCCGGATTGGTTTGTGTCTTTTCCGAAGCTCGGCCGGCAAGCTCTAGACGTTGAGGCGGATGAGACGAGAGATCCATTATGGAGGAATTGTGCAGAAGAGTTGTCTTTGCTTCCATCCCTTGTGGTGGTGGTAGGGGCGGAGAGGTAGCCTCAACCCACGTCTGCATGCGGATAGCTTCTCCCCATGCTTGGGTGGACTCGAGGCAGGTACCTTTTGTTGCGGATTGTCGCACTACGGCTGCGGACATCGCAGGAGTAGTCGGGTGGAAAAGATCGTTGTCAAATGTGAAGTTTTCCAGAATATCTCTGAATTCGTCTGAAAACCTGTTTCCTTTGATGGGATTGCGAAGTGAAGGTATTGACAACGTTGCCGGCCACGGACCCACACCAGGTTCATTTTCTGCGTAGCTGTCCCTGTGAAAGCACGACAAGTGACCTCTCTGTGTAGGGGGTAAGTCAGGTTTTTCAAGACAATTTATGTGATCAAAGACTTTCATGTTGCTTTCTCTCCGTGATATAGGGGGAACAGAAATCATAGCTGACACCTGGTGGCTTGTAGGCTCGCGATGTCTTGTTGTTACTGCTTTTCGGCTTCGAGACAGTCTGCGTGGCCACACGGTCAAGCCTGCACGAGGAACCTTGCCGATGAGAGGTTTGACGCAGCGCCAGTAATAAGCGGCACCATGTGTGCAGAGACCGGTGTGACAGGAATCAGAGTTGACCTCGCGGATATTCCTCTGAACTTTTGCACGTCCAAGAGTTTTTTTTACCCCCCTGGGAAGACCACAATATGGCTGCAAAGAAACCTCGCGCCCGGTGCGTTGATCGCATCCCAGGACGGTAGCATATGGGTTCCCGTTCGGAGGAAGATCTTTGAGGTCAAGGGGACGCGGAGGAGACTCAGTTTCTGTGGGAGGTGTCCAACCATATAGCCTCGCCCATCTCCTTGACTGACGAAATTGCGGCATGCGAGCTCGCGAAATTGAATCAATCCTCATCGGAACAACTGGGCTGGGACATGGATCGTTGTGAGGATGCCCTTCGGCTCGAGTGCTCCCAGCAGTAATTTTGGGAAGCTCTAGGAAACTGGTGGCGGAATCGTCAGCATGGAGAGGAGCATTTTCAGAGCCATCCAAGCGCGGCGTTGTCATTGTTGGTTCCGGACTTTCTGTTGTGGCCTCAATCCCTTGTACGGCCAGGATATGCAGCCTTGTTTGGGGCGATAGGCAACACGTGGGCGAATGGATATCCAGGACGTATTGACTTTAAAGCACCCAGAACAAGAGAGAGGGATTCAGGATTAATTACGAGAGAGTAACTTCGTGGAGAGGCAGGAAACCAGGTCAATGCACCTCGAGCCAAAGCATCTGTGGCGGGGAGGAAGGACGGAAGGGAACATTCCAGGGGGTCAAGCGGTGTATAACTGGGCGCCATTGTCAAAGGGGATATCTGGTGAGGGAGACAAGGCAGCCCGCCAGACACCCGCGAGCGCTTGAGTTTGAAGGGCATGACTTGAGATGTCTGCAGCTGGATGAATGAGAGAAGCCCTATCTGGTGTCCTGAGTCTCTTTGTGGATGAAGGAACCAATGAATCCAAGTGATGGCCGCGCCAGATTCAGCTATGGGTGGCCAAAGCAAGTCCAGATGCATTTGCGGCAGCCAATGGACAGTCTCCCAATGATGCCGGCATTGTGGATCCGGAGAAGGAGGATGGTGTAGTGACATACCTGGTACCATAGACAGCGAACACGACGCAAGGGATGGATCTTGGTGTGTCAAGTGGCTTAAGTGGCTTGCATTGATGGCGTTGATGTTGACGTGCAGCTTGGGGCGAGCTTGGGGCAGGCAAGGGCAGGTCAACGCTGTCATTAGTGAGCTGGTGGCGCTAATTGGCACTAACGCGAATAGCGTCGACTAGTGTCAACTAGCGGGATCCGCTCGCCGTCACTGCAAACTCTACAAACCCAGCAAACTTGGTGCAAACAAAGGAAAAGGCGGGAGAACGGCCAAGACGCCACACTGAGCTCTGCTCCTAACTGAGCTCTGCTCCTCTCCTCCGTTTCCTCTCAGCTCGCCAGCTCACCACTATGAGGTACCGAGTACCTCGTACATCCAGCTTTTTCCTTGCATCTCCCCTTGCTTCACCGAGACACACTCCATACTCCCAATCTCAAGTCTGGAAATCCATCGCCCGTGCCAGTCGCATCCCTTCTGTCGCAACTTCAAACCTCCGTCCTTCTCCAATGTCTCGCTGTGATCACATGCGGCTGTTCATACGTAAAAAATCAGATCCTTGCAGCTCGGCCTAGCCTCAAGAAGCTACGTCTGCTCGGCTGGATCTGTCACCCGGCCTTGGTATCGCTAATCACCTCATCACCCAATCGATGCCCAGGGTGTTGTGTCCGATTACCTCGATCGGCTCAAATTGTACTCGGTACCTTATAGACGGGACCCGCCTGTGGTGGCCAAAATTATTCCTCCTTGCGTTCGAAAAACAGGATTCGGGCACAGGTGCAGAAACGTGACGCTGCGGGAACAAAGCAGGTACTTGTACAGGGAGATATTTGACAGACCGCCTCACAATGTTCGATACGAGGGCCACGTCCTGTCTTGGTGCCTGGAGAGAACATCGTTCCACCTCAACCATTGTTGGTCTGGTGCCTGAGATGCTTCGCTTAACACTCGAGAATTTCGCGACTACTCAGACCTTGTCATCCTTGTCACTGCTATCGGATGAAACAATCAGCAAAACAGAAGGAATTCATAGAACCTTCTCCATCCTGCTGCCAGTCAACTCCCAGTAAGGGCATGTCTAGATTGTTCCCAACCACGTCTCAAGATTGTACACCAGAGACAACAATCAACATGGGGGCCAATATCTTCCATGTCTGGTAACGCGCATCACCGAGATAGTCTTGCAAAACCATCTCGTCAATAGTATTGATCCACGCGAGAGACGATACTGCGTTGAATATTGGCCGCCTTCAATCTCCATCCAATAGGGCCGTCGGAATCATCAAGTACGAAATCAGCGTTCGGAGTCGCCCAAGACCTCGTTGCGCCCCCCTTGCTGCGGGGCCACATGGGTTCCATAACTTGTTCACCTGTTTGGCGTTGACGGTGACAGAGTGAACTTATGTTTTCTCGAACAAGTGTTGTGAGGTGATTAAGCGGCGCAACCTCAGGCGGCGATCGCAAGCCAAGTTCGACTGCACAACCAGCGTCTCGAACAATGTCAGCAAAACGTTATCGTCGCCGTGCTTTACGGTTGGTCCCACGACCCCAAGCCAACGAATCGCTCAAGCTGGCCTTTAGCGAATTGATCGTCTCTTATCGCTCTTGTATTTGAAGCTCAAGAGCATGTATCCGCCTTTCCAATTCATCTTCTCCCAACTCGGCCGAAATTCAATGCGCCGAAAAGGCGTCGTGAAAGTTTTCGCGCCAGATCGAGCGTGAAATCACCACCACGAGCGAAAAGTGCCTCGAAGCTGCCATGCAGGAGAGAGGTATAATTCGCCGCTGCAAATTGAGACAATAGCTTCCTCATTGGTTCTTCGCCATCTCCATGGACAGGAATGTTGCGGTAAACGAATTCGATGGGGTCCGCCAACTCTACCTCTCCATATTTCAACGAGCAGTCCACTTTCCTCAACGTCATTATCATCCGCTGCAGAGCCAATTCCTGCAATCCAGGTAATAGATAATATTTCGCGAAACTATAAACCTTCACATGGGCAAGCAGTGGCTCTCGGTAGGAGTAGGTTTCGTAGGGAAAGTCGTGCTCTTCAAAGGCTCCACCGGCAGTTTTACGTGAGGCCATGATAGGTGCAAGCCCAACACACCGACCGAGCGGCGTCAGTGGACGTGTGGCGCATGACTCGAGAATTTCGGTTTGGAAATCTGGGTCTTCAGCCCCCTGGGTGATCATTTTCTGTGGGTGCGGACTCTGCAGCCTCTGGTGCAGCCTCGTCGACCCAACCAAAGGGCGGATCATCATCTACCACGACTTCTTCGACTGCATCAACGTCTGGTGTCTCCTGGACCTCTTCGTCTGCAGCTGCGTCAGATTGAGGGTCATCTCTTGCTTCAGATCTTTGCCTGATGCTATCCGTTCCCCTCGATTGGCTTCGAGTTTGTCGCTGGACTGGATCTGGGCTTTCGTAGTCTCGGAAGTACAGGTGAGCCAGGACTCGTTCGTCAGTCTGTGAGCTTGTGTGGGTCCAATCAATGCAACCTTCACACGACTCCCTCCAGCCGGGCTGCACCAATTTCTCAAGGGATGCCGAGCCAGATTTAGACAAAACAGCCTCGTGGACTGGGAGTGTTTCGCCTTCCTCCCCTGCACGGATTGTGACGCATCTACTTCGCAACAAGCTAGACAGGGTAAGCACTTCAGTAGGATTGGGGTGAGAAGGAGCATTACCATGTGAACGTTCCCGGAGCATCCATCTTCTGTCGTCCTCGTCGCGGCAATTCACGTCACGTTACAAGTACAGCCGATAGAGCCTTAAGTTGTGCAAGTGGGCTGCTCCATGTTGGGCCGATGCGTTTCAATCTCATCGGGTCGTGCCATGCGGGTAATTCACCCTCCGCACTCAACTATCTATCGATTGGATTAGTGCCTCTTGGAGCCGAAGGAACATCTTGCCAGCCATTCACGCACCCACCGAGTCAATTGCGACGCAAAACCAGGCCGACTTGCGGAGAATTCAAGCAGAAGGAAAGCAGGGGTCTGCCCAGTGCGTACTGGTGTCGTCATTACTTGCCATTGAGCGGTGAAAGTGCAACCACGAAGACGGGATGGTGCGTCGCGTGCGCAGCCAGTTATTCGACCGTCCAGCAATGATTGAACAACTTGAATTCACATTCGAAGCACGACTCGACGGTCAGATAAATCCATGGTTAGTCCTTATGTGGAGAACAAAGTGGTCTGGAGATTGTGGGTCGATCTGTCGATGTGTGTTCTGCCGTTCCATCTTGTGATTGACTGCTGTATCTCTCCCTGAGATAACGCCAAACCACTAATCAAATCTCGGAAAGAACTCCATCAGTCACTTCAAAGTCAAGTCACCCTCCCGATTATCGATTCAGAGGGGTCAATTGTGCTGCGAAGAGACCTCCTGAAGAATTGGTTTAGTCTTTAACTTTGCCAAGCCGCCTCCATCAAACCATCCCTGGACTTCAATGGAGATGCTTATATTCCTCCCTTGTGCTATTTAAGGTCTTGAAAAGAGGTCCACCAAGATTTCGGGCGTCAAAAAAAGGGGAACTACCTTGCACGCATATCGCCTGCGACATTAGCACGCGGGATTCTCTGCTCTCTTCCTGGCCGTCACCGAATCTATTCGCCTCTGAGGATCACAGGTTCTCGTCAAGTCCGGGCTAAAGAGCAACAATCACCTCTCATACAACGAACAGCACACAGATGGTAGAAACTGCGAGTTTCCAATGCGAGATCAGTATCCTCCAACTCACACTAGGTATGCCACCTCGTCTCAAATCTTTGCTCGATTTCCATTGGACTGTTGGCTGATTTGCTATAACGCGTGGATTATGTCTTGTGTTTTCCGTTGCCCTTGCTTCATGACCCAGCCTCCAGGTACCTGGGTCCCTCGCAGAATTATGTATTTGCTTACTCGGATTGGCTAGCATTTGCCTTTTGTACCACATGCACGGCTGACCACAATGTGATTTATCTTCTTGTGCCATGGTCATCAACAAAAGGAACGAAGCAATTCGCCAATGATTCTGATGCATAGCCAGGATCATGAAGCATACCACCAAGACCGACCTCTGCCTTCAACATCATACCAGGACATTATTGATCACCTCGCGGCATATGTGTCATCTTGTGTTGCCCACCTTGAATCAACTCACCAGCTTGATTAATTGACCAGCGATGAGTCCAACCAAAGTGGACCCCCGCCGCTACACATTCTCGTCACAATATCTATCGCTATATATAGCCTTATGAAAGACTCCGATATTATTGCAAATACGGACGCTTTGAGAAAGGTATAGAATATACCAAAAATGGCTATAAACACGTCAACAGTTTTATGCTCACTGCTGCAGGAGAAGATTTTGGTGTCTCCTTTTCTCCTTTCCTCACCACTCTCCTCGCTGTATTTTAGATCCTCCCTTCTGATTGATATAACGCTGTCACGGTGTTGGCTTGGCACCAGTACAATTGCTTAAATGCCTGATTAGGACTAGTGCCACCCCGCCTATTTATCCATCTATCACTGGCTCATCGCAACTCTCTTTTAGATAGTCCCTGATACTGGACCACAATTCATATCGCTTAAACGATGGAAAGCTATCCGCCCAATTCGATTCTGTCAAGAGCTCTCAGGGTAGCCTGTTCCACCAATCTGGATGTCGAGCAAGTCCGGAAATTTTTTGCAAGAACGAGTTGTATTGCTGTGACGTCCATGTGGAGGCTGACCTACATCCCCACGTGACCACCGCCTTTCTCGACGGAAGACTCGGTCGAGTTCTTTCTTGACCTAGCCGGCGAGTCGGGCGCAAGGAGAAGCCCAGCTCACATCAGAACTTCCCGGTCCTCGCTGTTGGTCCGTTGCACTGGGCAGCTTCTGCTGCTCCCCCGCGCAGTGGCCGATCTCGCATATTCCGAAGCCCGCACAGTCTACCCCACATCTCGGAGCGATGCACGGAGTCGGCACGATGTCATCAGCGTAGGTCGACAAACATAAGAAGCAGGCTAGGATGCCACAGCCGAGATGCGTCCAGACGAGCACATCTCTGGGGCAAATATCGCAAAGGCCTCCCGCCTCTTCTGATTATCTATCGCCACCATCTCTAGTCAACATCAGTCAAGCAAAATGCCGTCTACCGTCACCAAGCCCGAAATTGAACACTTTGTCCCAGTTAACCCGACATCTGAGCCTTTGGAATACGCTGAACTGGTCACGTTAGACCTTTCCACGTACGACAATGGGCCAGACGCCCGCAAAAAGCTTGCCGACGAGCTGAAACATGCCATGCGAACACAAGGCTTCTTCGTCGTGGTCAACCACGGCATCTCTATCGAGCAGATCGATCGACAAGTAGATATTGGTTATCATGTGCTCACTAAGACCTCATTGGAAGAGAAACAGCGCCTGGAAGGCAGGATGAAACAAGAGGGCAGCTACCAAGGCTTCAAACTCCGTAACTACTGGCAAATCGACCAAGGCGTCAAGGACCAGATTGAACAATATAACTGGAATCGAGATCTGACTTTGCGCGAACACCCTTCTACTTTCACCCCATTCAAGGACGAGGTCCAGGAGTTGAATGAATTTGTCCACAAAGAGATCTTGTTCCGACTCCTGACCCTTTTCGCCATTTCCCTCGATCTGCCACAGGATTTCTTCGTCAACCTCCACCAGTATGATGTCCATGACGATTCCTGGTTCCGATACATGATGTACTTTCACAGCCACAAGGCAGAGGATATGGAGAAGACGGGTGGGGTGTGGCTCAAGGGCCACTGCGACTTTGGCTCTATTACCATGTTATTCAGCCAGCCGATGGCATCGCTGCAACTCATGGACCATTTTAGCGGCAAGTGGCGATGGGTCCCGTACGTTCCCGGCGCAATCGTCGTCAACGCCGGGGAAATGATGGAGTGGTGGACGGGCGGCTACTACAAGGCCACGATTCATCGCGTATGCCAACCGCCTCCCGATCAGCGCCATCAGGACCGTTGTGGTTTGTTTTACTTTGTTGTTCCCAACGACGAGGTCAAGGTCAATACTCTCCTGGAGGAGTCAAGCGTGCTTCGCGAAGCCGGCGTGGAGAGGAAATTCGAGCCAGGAACAGAGCCAACTTCAAAGTTGTACAGGTCTGCTCGTATCGGTGCCTATGGACAGACTGATCTGTTCAAGGGCAAAGGCAAAGGCATACAAGAGGAGACCATTGCGGGGATCAAATTGAAGCATTACAATTGAGATGACTTGTTTGAACTGTGAGAGGGTACGTGGTCGAGGATGTCGAACGAGGAGGTGGATGAGGGAGAGAAAACCTCGTCATGTCATTGCTGTCTACACACTTTAACGTTCGCAGGTGGCTTTTGCATCTTGGTAGCTGCAGCCACATGTGCTTGCGTATTGATCTGCTTCAAATTTAGTAAACACAGTGTTTGAAGTCGTGCGTTCTACGCGGCAAGTATAGCACCAAGGGTTCTCTTGGGGGCAGACCTGCATCGTCACGAAAAAAGCTTTCGTGAATTTCTAGATCGCATTCTTCTCGACGAAGCCGCAGTAATAACTCAGAAGGCGGGCCAAAGAGCGTCCTCTTTTGTCTCGACACCTCCTGTGGAGCTGATAAGTAAGTATGTAGCTTCACGGCATATTCGGGCACATGCCTCCATCGATATCCCGCCAAAAGAGGGGGGGGGGGGGACCAGTCTCTCATACAGACTTCCCTTGTCACAGCCGGGACTAGTGAAGCCTATGGTACATAACATATATGATTTCTTCAATCGAGGGCTGCTGGACCCAAGTGGGCGGACTTCCGACTGCGGAGGCGCCGGTGCGCTTTGGATCCCGAACTCAGGTATGTACATACCGACTCGTCAGTAAGAAGAGTGGCGACGGAGAAAAAGCACATTGTCTTCAGCCACCAGAGACACGCACCATCTGTACGCAGCTGGTGGAGGATGCTTTCTCCAGATCATTTGTCTTCGGGTCTAAGATGATTACGATACGTTTGACTCGATTGCCTTCACAGGCTAGTCGCTGGTTCAAGTGATCTTCAACAACGAGGTCTAGCCTTCTCATACCATCGGCGCGTGCGACGGTCTTGACAAGAACTCGCTCCTTTCTGTAAGGTTCCCCTTGCATCTTCTGATGGCGAGCTATATAGTTGAGACGGGTCCATGAAGCGAAAGTCGCAAATCGCAAGCTTCCCCGACGAGAATTTTCAAAGGAAGGTCTTTTTCGTCCAGAATTGCATGAACTACAGGTTGTTGCCTCCTGGCGGTGGAGATCACCATTGCTGGCTTGGTTGAAGAGGGACTCGGGGAGCTATACCGCCGTCTCATCCTCAAGGCAACCCTACTCACGGCTTGTATTCTACAAGCTATACTTGAAGTCTGGATGCAGATTGCCGAGCCGCGCGGGATCTTGCTGTTCCAGTCGCCAGTCACGAGCACCAATTTCTCTTTGCTTGTTTTCCCAGTGACAGTAAAACATTGTCAAGGCCGTCATGATGCAGAACAAGCAGGCAGCGCCGATATTGATGCTGTGTCCCATGGTGTACCTTGGACTGACTCTGTCAGCGTATAGTCCGAAATCGATCAACACGAGGCACTGATAGACGCACGCATCTTTTGCAATGTACGAGTATGTTGCAATAAAAGCCGCAAGATTGCCAATGGTAAGTTGCAACCCGCTTGTCGTCGCGCGGACGTAGTGCGGAGCTGAATTGTTGCTCAGCCATGCAAGCGCCTGCAGATGTAAGCAAAAGAATGGCTAGAATGAGAGCAAATGGTCTCACCAAAGGCGAGCAAGGGTAAAGGCCGGCTCCGATGACAAACGTGGCTCCATACTTGACTCCAGGGACATCTGATGCGAGAAGCATAGAGTAGCCGACCGCTACAAGAAGGCCTCCGGCGATCATGAAAGGTGCTCTCATGGAGACTCTGTCAGAAAGCCTGGTGGCGATAAGGACGCAGATGAAGCCCAGCAGGTTAGGTGGTGCGGTTAGCAGCTGTGCCTTCGTGGAGGTATATCCAAGGGAGTGGACGATTGTTGGAAGAAATAAAGCGTAGGACTGCATGGTCAGTATCCCACAATGCACCACTGTACAATACTCACATAAAGAGGCACAATGATCATCAGGTAGCCCAAGGAGATGAGGTACGGCAATGGACAAGTGAGTGCTATGCGGACCCAATGCCATGAAAATGTCTCCTCGTCGACTCTAGATACACCGTTCAGTCCTTGCGCGTCACCTTGGACCCGCCTGTGCGCTGTGGCCCGCTCCTCTTCGGTGAGGAATTTGGCGTGTGTGATGCTGTCCGGCAAAAACAAAGCTGCCGATACTCCAACGAGAACGGTTGCTGCCTACCATGATTTGAAGTCAATTGGGAGTCGCTGAAAGCATTGACCATCACTTACACCCTCGACGAAGAAAATCCACGGCCAGTCTATGAGAACAGTCAGTATGTGACTTGGCTTCATAAGGACTTAATATCTCACTTTTGTAGGATCCAACCTCAATCTTTGCGAGGCCAGAAGCAAGGAGGCCACCAAATGCGCTGCTCAATGGGGCTGCACAGTAGAAGAGCCCAATCCTGTACGCCATCTCACTTCGGCGATAGAACATGGCGAGGTAAATGAGAATGCCCGGTACGAGACCTCCTTCGAAAAGGCCAAGCAAAAGACGACCCGCGATTAATCCTCCCAAGCTCTTTGTGAAGCCCAGGAAGGTGCTTTATGTGCATTAGCCACTGGTTGAAAGAATGCAGATGACTATGAGTCTTGCTCACCAGACAAGACCCCAGCATGTGATGAGGGCAGGGAGATAATAACCCGCGCGACAGTACTTGACAATCCAGTTCGAGGGTATATCAACCAAGATGTAGGGAATGAAGAAGAGCATGAGTGCGAGGTTGTACTCGGTGCCCACAAGCTTGAGATCCTCTGAGATCCCGGCGATATTCGCGTTCCCGATGCTGCTGCGGTCAAGGAACGAGAAGAGCCAGATTCCGAATAACCACGGCAGGAGGTGTCGATCGAGTTTATGTCGTACTCGCCTATCGAGACCTGAATTCGGCTCTTCAAGCATCTCCAGGGGTTTGAGAGGCACATTGAGACTCTCTTCATGGACGAACACCGGCATGGTACCTGGTACCTTGTCATCTCCATGTCCGATGGCGGTATTCATTGGAGCTGGTCAAAGTAAAGTGCGAGAAAACGTCTGTTTCAGTTGTCGAATTGTTGTGTTGTTCCTAGTCGAGGAAAGGAGAAGGAATCGAGGCACACCAGGAAATGTGCAAGAGACAGGCATCTCAACAGGAGGACCTCTGGCAATAAATGCTGTTCTCAAGGCATCTCAACGCACGCTCGGGAGCCGTGTTTTCGGGCAAAGCGAAGGCCGCTTTCCCCAGATCTTGTCTAAGCTTGTCTAAGCCTGTCTAAGCTTGTCTAAGCTTGGCTTGCACCCCACCCTCACTGGTAGTCTTAATCACAATACCGGGGTTTGCGGAACATCACAACCCATCCACTGGCAGCGATAGTCCAATGCTATGCAAAGCCAGGTAGTTGCTGTCGAAAGCTGCTTGGCGTACTGGCTGCTTCTCCGGCATGCTCTGGGATTTTCGGTGTGAAAAGCCCAAGACCTAATGATTGGCCTTCCATTATCCATTGGAGCATTGGCTGTTATATTTCCTGGCCAAAAGTGTGAAATCCTGCACAAACCTTCCACAGAGCACGACCAATACCTGATGTCGACCTTTGGATCCTGTCCGGGCGTCCCATTCAGTTCGGAAGCTGAGAAGAGTTGGGGCAGCCCTTCGAGATAGGGTCCGCATAAGAATCTGGTACTGTCATTGTTTTGGTATGCTGATATCTAGATCTAGACTTGGCCAATTTTCAATAAAAAATTTGTCAAACACAGGCCACTGTAGGTCTGGAATCGGGGTCAAATTCAAATTGACCAGGTCCAGTTGGTCGTTGTCCAAACCAGGAGTGAAGTGATCAAGATTAGCGTTGGCAGTTTGATCCACTACAGAACCGAGTCAGCCAAGGTGGAGGATCTCGAGAAAAACGCTTCAGTGGGGCAGCCATACCATGGTTGTCTCCATATACATTGCTTTGCCCTCCATATTCTTGTCGCCACCACCAGAAGCAGTCGTAAACCATGCTCATTCCAAGTCTGGCTTTGCTTCTAACCCTGAGGCTATCCACAAGGCCGTTCGAATACTGGAAGATTTTGGTGCTGGTCCATAACTGCGCAAGGATGATACTGAATCGAGCGAAGGCGTCGTCCGGGCGCACGGCATGTCTCTTGTGGTAATTAATTACTGCGAAGTAGGCCCGTTGCCCGCGCTCCAAGTTTGGTTGTTGAGCAATCCCGGCTCTTCCCAAACGTAAAATGGTAATCACTGCGCTGTGCAGGAATTTCGTGATGTATATAGGGCCGTATTCGGCCATGCTGAGCTCTGAATCTAGTCTGATCGCGAGCTCGATCGTCCTGCACGCGAGTTCGTACATTACCAATAGAGTTGCGTCTTCGATCGCAGATCGGTGCTTGAATAAGTGAAAACTCAGGAGGTGGAGTTGGGCTGACAAGGCATAGAATCGATCTAATCACGTTAGCGGACGACTATGGAGTCAGTGGTGCCATTGATATTGACATACCCATGGGTTCTGGCGAATCAGACTCCAGTTCAACCAGCCGATCGACAGCAGAGCGAATTATCGGATCAAGTGCACTCGGTAATTCGTCTGCGGGCTTGTACAGCGCGTGATTCTGGATGTAGAGGATAGTCATGCTAAGAAATTCGCTAACTTTCTTCTGAAACTGGAAACTTGGAGTCACGAAAGGGCTTAATTCCTCTGAGTTGTCGCCATATGTGTCGGGAATCACAAGGGGTGGTGTTCCATTCACCGTTATAATCCTGCCCAAATTAAGATGGACTGTGACATGTATGGCGGATAAGTAGCACCAACCTTTGTGAGACCACTACACATGCAGTCCACAGCTTGCCACGTGCAACACGGTAGGTGAGATCTTGACTGACTCTAGTTCGTGCGAACTCTTGCCCCACGCCCGAGACGTGCAGTCCAATAGTTGTAGCTAGTTGTAAGACCGCTCCAGCTAGAATGGGGGTGATATCATTGCTCAGCGCTTCGAAAGGCATCGGCCATGAGCACAACAGGAGGAAAGCTTGAATGGTTAGAAGTACAGGCTCCTGCGCGAACAAGGCCAGCTTGGCCAGGTTGGAGACTTTGGGACCAAGCAAGATAATCAGGGTTGGGTTTTCACTGTATTTCCGGGAGCCGACCGCAACGATTGTCCAGAACAGTAGTGGTGATTGTCCGTGGCATTCATTGGGGGGCATGAGGGTCTCAACCATTGGCACGTAAGTCATGCAATGATCTTTGAATCTGCCAAAAGCTCAGTCTCGATGTGCCATCCATGTCAGGCTCCCAGGCTTACAAGGCGAAACATTGGTCGATGTCCCGAGCGGTGACTTGAAGCTCGTCCAGACTTTGAGGTAATGTCTGGCGATCTGGAGTTGACATCAGCGTGAAACTACTAGCAGGTCCATGTTCGATGGGAACCGGGACTGACGCCGACGGAGAGGCGCTCGCGATAAGTCCAGTAGACTCCTGTCGTTGGGTTGGCACAAGGCTTGTCTGCGTGCCAGCGGTTGTCGAGGGCGAAATGGCGGCTGGAGGGACAACCGCTTCCTGAACTTGGATCGATTGAGAGCCATTGCTGGACGATGAACTCAACTGCTTTCGCAAAGAGTCTAGCTGGCTCTGCAGCTCCGTTTTCCTAGAGCAAGGTTCGTTTGGACAGTCCCAAAGAGCGACAGGGAGATACTGACGTCGGACGCCGCTGCCGTCTGAATTCTTTCGAGTAGACACACTGCACACCAACCCGACGACAGCGGGAGCACGGGTCAGGGAAAGTATCGAGACGGTTACACCGGATCTAGGCCAGGTCAATGGGCAGCAGAATTGGCGCGGAGGCACGGGGGACGCAACACACCTTCTGCTGCCGACACTCGGTACAGGCCATGGCTCGATCCTACAGTACAGTATGTAAGATGCATCTGAAGGCCCGGCTGCACAGCGAGTGTGGTCGGACATGTGTATGTGTAGGAGAAAGATGAACGCGCCTATGTGTTCGGTTCACTGGGGCGATGCAAAGCGTGATTAGGCTGAGGGGCTGAGTTTTCGGTACCCAGCCCCCAGTACTCGGTACAAGCACATCTTTCCCAGCTCTCCCCACCCCCCGCCGGGAACCCCTAAAAGCCTGCCAAGTGGAAAGGTGCTTGTCAGCCGGCGCCATGGCACGGGTAGATCATATTATGGCATCGACTGGGAATACAAGTAGGTGTTGCAAAAGTGGTTAGACGATCCGAGACTCGGATTCCGAGCCCGGCCTTTGCGAAACTCGGACCGCTAATGCTTTTGTTTTAGCGGATGGAGATTTCCTATCACGAGCATTACAGATTGGGGGAAGAGCAGGAGATGAAGAAGACTTGGACCAGAACCTCTTGTCAAACTATCATGGTCGCATCGGATCGGGCATTGCTATATTGCAAAACAAGATGTCAGGCGAAGTGCAAGAATTCTACCAACATCCAAGGAAGGTCTCTACTTCTGGTGGAGCCACAGTCAATTTCCACTCAAGAGGATTGAGCGGTGTTTCTCGGGGTGATACCGTCCTTGTACTCCTGCATGGCTATCCCCAGTCGTGAGTCTCCGTGCTGATCTCGCCGTGGCCCTCCTTGAATACTGACTACGACAGGAGCTATATGTCTGTGCGCCACCCCCGGTTTCAGGCTGATCGACTAATGGCTGGTGCCCTACAGGTTTCGATGGGTACAGCCTGGATCTATCCGATCAGGAAAGTACCAGATATACTGATGAATGAATGCTAGTTGATACCTCTTCTGCCCTCCCATCTGCCGCTTTTTGTTCCAGATGTAGGTATCTAAGTTTTTATGGAAGAGAGAGCATACACTGACCTTAGCCCTCGGCTTCATCTGTAGCTGCCCGGCTATGGCGACAGCACAGCCAATAGCTTGCGACATGATAAAAGAACGGTTGGCACTGCGATCCTGGAAGCCCTGAAGAAAAGCCTCCCGAGCCAGGGAGATGAGCTCCCGAAGATAATAATCGCCGGACACGATCGAGGGGCACGTGTCTGCCACCGTCTCGCCGTCGATGCTCCAGATATCCTCTCCTTTGAAATAGTCTCTGTGATCTTCCTCGACATTGTGCCCACGGCAGTTCAGTGGAACACGTTTGACAACCCCAAAAGTGCGGCCTCCAAATTCCACTGGTCGCTTCTCGCAAATGTGGAGATCGCCACCAAGCTTATCACAAGCCATGGCGGAGGCTCGTGGTGCTCGGAGCTGATTCATCGTTGGGCGGGCCGCAACGAACGAAGGAGGGCCAGACTCTTGAATCCAGAAGCCCTGGCTGTCTATTGCCGTCATTTTGACAACGACTCTGTTGTCAGAGCTTCCTGCGAGGATTACCGTGCTGGAGCCTTTGAAGATGATGACCTCCAGAGAGAAGATCAAAAGGTCGGGAACAAAATCGGAATTCCGACTTTGGTGGTTTACTCAGAGTCTTTCACCGGAGCCGCCTACAATGTGGAATCAATATGGAGAGACTGGTGCACAGAAGGGACTAGGGTGGAGACCAAAGCCATCGGAGACGGCACAGGGCATTTTCTCCCCGAGGAAGCCCCAGAAGAGACAGCCGATATCATGAATATCTGGATCAAGCAGTGGATAAAGTGATCTTTTCTCTCCCACATCGCCCTGGGGATCCGGAAACCCGCTTGACTTGTTTAGCTTGGTTATAGCTTCTTGATTGATGAGCCCCCCTTGGCCTCGATTCGCTGTTCCGGCCAGAGCGATTACGACATTTAACCACCTAGGGTGGTTTATGTTGGGTAAATAGCCCAAACCTGCGAGAGCAAATCAAGTGCGATGAGATGGCATTTTAGAGAGCACAGGCGCTTCATCCTCAACACTGGTATCCTAATTCTCCTTCTGCTCCAGGATCAAATCTCAGGCACGTACGAAGGTGTATTCAATACATTCTTGCTTATCGAATGATTAATCCCTACATATAGTACGAAACTCGTAGATCACCTCGATGACTGTTTGCTCCTAGTCTCCACAAGACGTGGCTTTGCAGGGTATCGGGGAGACTGGAAGCACAAGGTTGGCCTGTCTACGTTGAAATGAGTCCAGGGTTTGGATCCCAGTAGTCAAAAGTTCATGGGCAAGCCGAAAACTCGACCCGGATCGGGAAGTTGTCCTGGAACTCCTCCGCACGGCGGTTGAAGGGTTTTGGACCTTGTGAGGTCACTGGACACATCTTTGAGCAAGGTACGATGAATCCAATCTTGCCTTGGCTATCTAGAAATCCCAGATGTAACAAAGTCTTATATATGGGCTTGCAGGAGTACTGGCTCGGCTGGCTCGAAGGCATCTGGCAAAAGGTTGCTATGGGACCTAGCTTCCGCCAGAAACTGCTCATCTCCCTGCTTAAGCTTTTGAAAGAACGCTTCTCTCTCGGAGTCATCCCGGTCTTCCACGGAAAACAGGCGTCGGAAATTGGCTTGTGAGACTGGGTTGGTGAAGTTTAGCCATGTTGACCGTCGAGCTTCCGTGGCCTTCGTGATGATCTCATCTGACTCCCCCCTTCGAAGATGGCGGATGAGAGCATTGCCAATAACAACAGCGTCTAAGATCCCGCTAGTAAGTCCCAGACCCCCAACAGGGTTGTTACTATGTGCAGCATCGCCAGCGAGAAGCACATTCCCCTTGCGGTATGTCTCTGCACATCTCTGGTGAGCCCAATATGGACTGAGACGCGTGATTTTATAGTCGAAGACGCAGTCCTTGTTCATTGGTTTAAGCCAGCCCATGATGCGGTCATGAGCACGTTCGAGCATCTCTTTCTTGTCGATTGAGAGTTCAGGTCGTTCGCCTAGTCATTGATCGTTAGCCGCTTCGTTCACGAAATTCTTATAGATGTTGTGTACCGTAGCAAACACGCCAGATGTTGCCGTTCCCAGTCTTAGCAATGACGGCCCATTGCTCAGGGTCCACGACGAAGTTCGCCTGGGGAAAGCCACAGTGTCCCACAAAGTCGTAGTCCACATCGGCTGCCGTGAAACGAAAATTTCTCCACGTGAAGCCTTCAAAAGGGATCATACACATGCGACGAATGGCTGAGTTGGCTCCGTCGCAACCCACGACAAATTTCGCCTCCCAAATATGATCCTCTGGCAAGACAGGAGTCAGCTAAATTTTATGTGGCGAACAACCTCGCACTCACCCTCATCACCAGTAGTCATCACCTTAGTTACTCCGCCTTCCGGCCCAAGTCCAACACAGCGCTGGCCAAAGACCACCTGAACACTCGGACATTCTTCCTTCAGGACCTCGAGTACAGCGAGGGCGACCCTGTCCTGACCTAGGGTGAGGCGTTCTTCTTGAGGATCGAAATATGCGTACACTTCACCGGATTGACGCCTCCAAGTCACGCCCCGATTATTGGCTTCACCGAGGGCCTTCAGCTTGTCATAGATGCCGAGCTTTCGAAGCTCTTTGACTACGACTGGCATGTACCTATACTTGTATCAGTGCTGCAAAATAAGCTCTCATCGAACAAGACACCAACGCAATGGCCCGAGGTGCTCGGAGGATATCATTGTGCGCCTCAAGCACTATTGTGTCTATTCCTGCTCTGCCAAGTTTTAGGGCAGTGAGCAACCCAACTGCTCCGGCACCAACAATTATGACCTCGGCTTTGCGCTGCTGGCATTTAGTGAAGCGCTCCAATATTCATCGTCCAGACACTCACACTGTCAGTTGACAGGGTTAGGGAACGCTCTGATACCACAAAAGACATGGTGATTAGGAAACTTCGTGCACGTCAACCTTTTGTCGCTCTGGCAAGTTCAAGTGAATGGCAGCAATAGCAACAATAGCACTGTAGCAGATAAAAAGTAGATGCACGAGTAGGTGGGGGAGGAAATCTGTCGCGGCACTTCGCCCCGTGACTTCACGGCAACCTGTCGAGTCATTGCCCACGGCAGTTTCCAGACAAGAAATCATTTCTGTGAGTGGAGGTCCCTGGCTAGCATTCTTTCACCACTTACCCACCCCACACGATATCCCGTGTGGATTCTCGACCACAGCCCGATCCATCCGGTGCATCGGCTTTGGGGACAGCTTACTATGGGATATCTTGTGTCTCATTGCAGTAGCGTAGGAAAAGATGGACGAAAGGTCCTTGATAACATGATTGATTGAACTCGGGAGAGAAATCTGCCTCGTGGCAACAGACCTTCCGATGGAGTTCTGCGGTGCCAAGACATACGCGCAAACAGCACAAACCGCGCAAACAGCACAAACCGCGCAAACAGCACAAACCGCGCAAACAGGAAACGTGTTCGGGTAACCCACCCTTGCCCACCCTCAGGGTCTACAGGGCGACTTCAACGCACACGAGGCCACAGTAGGGCTCGCCCACCTTGCTTCCTGCCACCTATTCTATCTGCAACCCTTCATACCAAGATTTCATATATATTGCAGCCTAAGAAATCCCCACGATGGCATTGTCTGCCTTCGCCCGGAGTAAGCAGCCGTCAAATCGGTCTACCCCACAAAGATGGAGTGGGTAGTCCTAGATTAGCCAGCTGCTTCAAGCAGCTTTCCGAACTTCATGCCCATGACCGACATATCTGTACCCCCGCTGGGGTTCCGATGTACAAGCCGACGTGTGCGGAATAACCTGCCTGCTAAATTGGCAGCAAATCTAGCCACGAAGAACTCGGACCTATAATCAAGGTAAGTCCTGGGTGTCTTGGTGGGTGTTCGAAGCCGTCTAAATTTCAAATTCCTTCAACAATACGTTCTGTCCTTATATGCCTCACCTGAAATGGGGACTGGAGTTTTGGAACCAAAGCAGGATGTCGTGCAAGGCGCAGTCCACCTATTCGACGACAATTCAGTCGAATCCACAGACAGAGATACGACGATTTACGTGAAACATTCGCGAGACGGGAAAGTCGTTCTTGCCCCTCAGCCCTCCGATGACCCGTCCGTCCCCTTGAACTAGTCCCAATGGCGCCGAGATGCATCATATGTGGTAGTTTTGGTTACCGCCATATTTTCGACAGCGCACTAGCGCGCTCCTTCGGAAAAAGGGGTCTGTTTGTGGTGTCGGGGTTATCGTTGGTAGTGGCTGATGCCTGGGCCACGTGCGCAAGCTCATACAAGTCATTACTCGGTGCGAGAATACTTTCGGGTGCAGGTCAAATCATGTTCGAGGGGAACGGGCTTTCCATTGTCCCAGACTTATCCTTCTTACATGAACGTGGAAAGCGCGCTGCGATCTTCCTGCTCTGCTCGCAGACAGGAGTCACCCTAGGCACACCTCTTGCCACACAAATCGCGATGAGATACGGCATGAAATGGTGCTTTGGTGGGTTCGCAATCGCCGAAGCTATCATGACGCTGGCCACTTTCTTCTTGTTCGCTGATTGCGCCTATGCACGCGAGCATGTTGACGCTTTGGCTCACCAGGATGAACAAGAAATTATGAATCAGGCGCCCGAGGAGCCTGTCAAGACTGAGCACGTCGACACCATTGAAAGCGCGGAACCTATTCCCAAGAAAACCTACCTTCGGCAGCTTAGTCTCTACTCGGGAAGGGTCAGCTCAAGCCATTTACCTTTATCTGCCGCACGGTGGCACTTACCTTTCACCCAACTATCTTCTGGGTTGCTATTTCAGGCTTAACACTGTCATGGCCCGTCGGCATCGCTTACACATCTGCAGCACTTCTTCTTCCACCTCCATACAACTTTTCTGCCAATGGAGCCGGAAACATCTGGATAGCGCCATGGATTGGCGCCATGATCGGCATGATATTCCGGGGCACCAACGACTTCTTCGTCAAATGGTTGACAAGAAAACAATCGCAACATTTACGAGCCCGAACTTCGTCTTTATTATATGTTTCCCGGCATCACGATCTATCTTATCGAATATATTGAGTGGGGCTGGGGAGCCCAGAATCAGATCCCCTGGGCTGGCCTGGTATTCGTACCTCCTCGACGCACATCGGATGTATGCGTCGAGAGCCAGGTGGAGCCTCAATGGAACGCTCGGGGGCGTAAAAGACGCCGTGAGGATCAACAAAAGGGCCACTTCCGGTAAGATTGTCCTACCGGTCAAATGTAATCTTTGCCCAGCATCAAGTTAGCAAGATCGTAGATAGGCGCCCTATTGCATTGATAGTGTTCTAGGGCTTCCTCTCCTAATTAGGCTGGACGTCTGATCTAAAAATCGAGACAAGATCGCTAACTCAGGCGCGATCCTACGGCGATTTGTTGGTGTAAACCTACGCCTGCGCAGACGCCGGGGTCCCTGGCCGCGGGAGTGATCACGTCTTGTCCAAACGCAGCGTGGACACTCTGCATCTCAATGAGACATCTCCTCCAAGTTGATTGCCGGAACCGGTTTCCAGGCAGCGACAAGCATTGCTCTGCTACTCCACGCATGAAGCCACGATGCTTTCTATTCTACCGAGTAGATCTGCTGTATACTCTATTCTGAAGGCACGTCTGCGAGGCTGAGCCTGCCGTTGGATTAACCTGATTAGGTAATATCACAGACATCTTGGCACGGCGGTATCAGCTAGTACCTAGCGACCTACCTAGGTAGGTATTTAATGCCTCTACCGTCACAAATAGAACTTCTCTTCCTTCTCAGTCGATCAACTATTGACCCCTAGATTGGTCCAACACCTGCTTAGCCTAGAATCGACTTTGGGGGCATTTGCCCCAATCCGAAACACAGGGACATCCCCTCGACCCCCTGGGGTAAATTCCGGGGTTGCAGCATCCGATGCCCGATCCGCGCTGGCCCTTTGCCTCCAAGGCCGATCCGGCGGCGATGTGTAGGCTTGGCTATGCGAGCTACCCCACCATTTTTTTCTTTTTGGAGATGCGGGTGGACATTAGGTAGGGGAGCCTCCACTGAGTTTCAACCTCCTATCTAACGCTTTTCTGCTTTCATTTCATTCAACACTGTCACACTGTGGCCACGCTTGTACCCATATTGGTGACACCGAGGACGACAGGCTGAGATTAGCGGGTGAAATCATTTCTCTTCCGACGGACGCGTGCCGCAGGACCCTTAGTCCTTGCCACCGGAGGATCGAGCCCGGTTAACCTGATGATGGCTCGAAACAGTAAGCCTGAGGCTCCCACCCTCGAGACATCTACTGATCGCGTCAGACACCGGAGATGCCGGCCCGAAAGCTCGTTCCTATAGCTGCAGCTATTGTTCTAAAAGTTTCATTCGCGCAGAGCACTTGCAACGTCATCTTGTGTCTCGTAGGTCCGCAAAGCGCGAGCACGCAGAAAATCTTTGCATGGAGCACTGACATACTGATAGATGAAAACAGAAAGCCACATAGCTGTCTGGCATGTGGCTCAAGTTTTGGCAGAGCCGATGTCTTGCTACGACACAAGAAGAAGTGCCCTCAACACCAGCGCCTGGTGGCAAGCACTCAAGAAGCGGTCAATGCACGAGAGGGACATCAATCGCGCGGTAGTGAATCAAACTCTGCGTTGTCAGGAAATACATCAGGGCCGAGACATTCTTCGTGAGTGCGACATCCTGACAATCTCGGGGCCAGCTCACACGTGCCGTAGGACCCTCAACGACATGAGCTCCACTCTTGGAAGTACGGTCCAGGTTATGGAGTCCGAGTGAGTGTCGATTCCGGGCCGACAAGATATTCGCGGACTGTATAACTCATTTTCGCGTGCTAGGAATCCCCTGATGTTTCCCCCGAAAGGCTCGATTCGAGCACCCTCTAATCCGCCAAACGTGCTTCTAGCCTCTCTTGCCTAGGTTTCGTTCTTGGCTAATTTCTTTCAGACATCAAACATAGTTTTCGATACTGCCGTGATACCTTCTACGTATCTAACTTCAAGGGTTAGCGATCGCAATCACCCAACATTGATAGCAGCCAACCTCTCTTCAACAACGCTTCCTGTTTCCCAAATGCCCGATCAAGCGACATCCAGTGTTGGCCATGAACTTACCTCCAATTCGCCTTCCTCGCAGCGTCTGGACATTTCCAGCGGACAATCCGGCGAGCCAGCATCGTATGGACCATCTCTCACCCCGTCATGGGAGATGTCACGAGACATATATAACACGGACTTCACGGACCTAAATATGAACGATTTGATGTTCCTGGAAGACTCTTTGCTTCCTGGTTTTCCTTGCGACTCCGTCGACCTCATCACCCCATTTCATCCAACACCTGACTTAGTGAATGTAAATCATTCAACACCTGTTCCAGACCGGCTTCTCCTTAGCTGCACTCGACAGGTGACCCCATCTCTAGAAGAAAGCAGGACTCTCGGTGTCCGACAGAACGAAAAAGTTGCCCCCAAAGAATTACAATTATCCTCAGAGGACATCAGCACCTTCAGGAGGCGTACTTTAGACATTGACCGACAAAACCTTCTGCCAAACTTCACATTCCCGACTCGTATACGGATGATACGGTTGCTTAGCGCATATTTCGAATACTTCGACCCCCACACGCCCATCGTGCACCGCGCCACCTTCGATGTTCAAGGCAGTCATCGTATGCTAGTCCCATCCCTCTTCATCCAACTGCCGCCATGCTAACGCTTACAAAGCTGCCTTGGTCCTTGCGATGCTAGCTATTGGTGGCCTCCATGTCTCTGAGCACGATTTTGCCAATCTGGCATACAACGCCTGCTGCAATCTTCTTTATAGCGTGAGTTCCGGTGATCTCTCAGACCATTGATGAGGAAGTTGACAAATACAAGATTGAAGGGTACGAAGAGGAACCCGTCCGAGCGCCGGAGATCGGAGTGATACAATCTTTACTATTATGCGCACAATTTGGAGCCTATAGCGACAATACAGCCAATTTCCGACGTGCTGAAAGGCATATAACTTCGGCTAATTCGGTACGTCACATTCACCTTCTCCCATTAGATGCTCAAGACTAATACTTGAATTTAGCTATTGCGAGAATACTTGGATGGACTAAAGTTACAAGAAAACCAGTCGAAGTCGGACTGGGCATCCTGGATTGCCACGGAGACTTGTAGTCGGTAGGTTCATTGGGAATGGGTTCTGAATGTAATGTCGTTCTTCTAACTATTTTCTGCAGGCTTGCCGGTTGGCTTTCCATCCTGAGCGGTGTTATCCTTTCCTTTCATCCGGCAGCTGCCATCCTGATGTATCTCGAATCTGACATCCCACTACCATGCTCTGAAGAATTGTGGAAAGCGAGGTCAAGCGCGGAATGGGTGACCTTGTCGGCATTAACCCCCGAGGGGGAGGTACTCGGCATGCTATCAATGTCCCAAACCATCTCGGCCGGCGAATCATTTCGGGAAAAGCTAAGCGCATTTGGCCTGCTGGTCGTTGCTGGGTCAATTCTGGCCTATATATGCCTTCGCGAACGACTGTTGCCTAGACACCAAGAGGAACTAGAAGCCTCGTTCATTGCTAGAATGGAACAAACCCTGGCATCCCTGGAGTCACTGTGGCGGCAGCATCCACAAGCCTCAAGGGTGCCGAGTAAGACTGCCAGTCTTCTCCTCCTCGACTGCCTATCCTTGCTTGGGTCCGCTTATTATCACCTCTACCTACCCGCTGAGTTGCGTTCGCTGAAGACTTTTGCTCGGAGCCGCGGTCGACTATCATCATTACCGCATCCACAGCCACAGTCGCGTGAGTTAACTCTAAAGGCTGTCCTATACGCGGCTCAGTCGTGGTTTGTACGTGCTAAGCTCGGCATTGCTCATCTTCAGAAGACGGCTGCCCTGCAGTTTGGTGCTCACTCCCTTGTGGCCGCGTATGAAGGTGGTAAGTTGATCTTGAATGCATTACCCTTGTCGCTGCTCATGGGACCTAACCACTGACATAAACTGTTGTGGTAGCATTAATACTTGCCTGGTGGCTGCGAAGACATAAAGAACCCAACTCTATCTCTTCGTCGTCCATGCCCACATTAAACAGTGAAGCAAGGCTCCAAGACCTTGTCAACGAGATCACTGAAGAGCTTTACGATCAAAAGATCGGTAGCCCCGACACAGATCAATGTTTGATCCCTCTTATGTGTTATCGGGCTCTTATCCTTCCGTGGGTGTGGAACTGTACGGCTCTGTCAACCGCGTTGTTGCTTCTGCTGCTAACTTCTTCTTGTTCAGATGCTTCTATCATGCGATCACACCTTGACAACCTCCATGAGCAGCTTAGCCAAGAGCAAACACGATAAATCTCTTGGTTTTACTGCCTCGCAACCTGTTAATACCCGCAAATGTCAACGATGCTTCAGATACCCCATCGCGCGAAAACACCGACGTCCATCCAGCCATGTCACATCACGATCAGACTGGCCACCTCCCACCGAGCAAACTTATGGGAATTTTGCATGGGCGTCCTCCTGGCTCTCCCACGTGACAGCATATCTGCAAGCGAAAGCGAGAAAATTCACGATAATTTCTGGATGACTCCATAAGGAGCGATCAAACAAACTCCCACCAGCAAAATGTCCTTCTAGGTAAGGCATCAATGTTAGAACTCTAGCAAAAGGCATTTGCTTCTTCAAGACGACGCAGCACCGACGACTTCATTTGTCCTTCCATTCCAGGTCTAAGTTATTTCTCAACCTTGAAGGATTCAACAAGATTTGCCAGTACGACTCCTCAATCTGTCGATGAGGTTACCGCCGGGAAGTAAGCCTTCCGGCTGGCTGGAGCCATATCGATCGCTGGGTAAACACATGGGATGGCAGAAGCGCACATCAATTGCGCAGAACCCGAGGATATCCATGCAAATGTTTCAGCATTTCGGCACTTCATGTACGGGCAGGATCTGCCAAGCCGCAACATTTGAAGAGTTCGGAAAGTGGAACCTTAGCGTTCTGCGGTCGGCAGCTAAACAGTCACACCCGAATATCGAGACTTGGCCAGAGGTTCCTGTTCCGATGCAATCGCTCATTTCCAGGTATTGCAATGCACAACGCGAGTTGTCGATTTGCGATGCCTACCTGCAACTCGCCAAGGCTCACAAAAAGGATCTGGTGACGGCGATTATGCTCATTCGACGTTTTCGAGCCAGCGTTTAACCAGCCATTGCCCAAGAAAATATCAGGTTCATTCTGGTCTCAAAGGTCTTTTGTCGGGTCACCATGCTATATCTCATTCAGTGTGGCTGCAGCCACTCCATGACGAGAACGCGAATGACAACGACCCAGTGCAGCTTTCTTTAGTGAATCCAGAGTTTTGCCTTAAACTCAGCTTTTTATCTCTGGGACAGCGCAAATTCCAGCATGCCTGCTTCTTGCTCCATAAAGGTTTTATAGCCCCATTATTAGTCTTGTACTACAGCTCTACAGCTTACTTCTCAAGAACGCACCCCCATCAGACGCCTTCCCTAGCTGCTCCTCTATGGCCAACGGTGCGGCGAGTGCCTTATTTGTAATAGCCTCACCGGTCCTGAAGTCTTGCGTCCGGTGATTCATATCCTCCGGGGGGATATTGTGCGGTTGGTACTCTGGTCCTCCCTCAACGGCTCGCATGGCCTTATCAAATTCCTCATATGCGTAGGCCTGGCAGTCAAATCCGAAAATCCATCCCGGACGTGGCATTTCTAACAGTGCGGTGTCCTTTCCGACAGCCGCCCAGTCAGTTTTATGCCACGCATCTCGGGTTTCGACGCCCATCCGCTGAATCTTGCATGCTCGTTGGTACCTTTTCATGGAATCAGACATCGACGTGGTGAGATGATAGCCCATCCAGTTAAATACGTACCTCAATTTCTCGGCAGCCTTCAATCCTTTTTTTACATTGTTGCGTCCTGCGAGCTCGAGAGCTATGGCAACGGTGGCGGCATCCTCGATCGACTGTCCTGCGCCTTGACCAGACGTAGGCAGGTATGGGTGTGCTGCATCTCCAATCAACATGATCCGCCCGCCCTTGGAAATCCACGTTTTCAACGGATCACGCCAAAGCAACTTGAAGTCAATCACCTTTTCGGGGGGACTTTTCTCAACCACAGCTTTAATCTTTGGTAAAATCGGCCAGTCAGATATATAGTTGAGCATATCTTCAACTTTTCCAGGGAAAGACCACGATTCGCCAATGTCGAAGACGTCCTGCGTATTCATGTCAGATCTCTTCCGTTATCACGTCGTGGACACTGTTGCCTACCTTGTGGGTGCACATCCAGAAGACCTCCCTGCCTCCTTTCGCAGTGCCCAGCATGCAGTGGATATCTGCTCCAACAAACACCCACGTATTGTCGCGATCTCTGCGTTCTGTGTTTTCCAGAAGCCACCTTGATTTGGGATCCGTGGCTACGTCCTTTGCATCGAACCAAGCTCTGTACATTGCGTAGCCCGACGTATGTGGTGCACCACCGTCACCACTTACGTGCTTCCGGGCTTTGCTGTGGACACCATCAGCCGCAATAACGCAGTCAGCAGCGACCCTTTCCCCGTTGATGGTGATCCCAGCTTCGTCTTCGGTCTCCCAATAATCCATAATGCGATGACCTAAGCGAAATTGAACACCCGGTAGCGTTTTGGCGTACTCATAAAAGACCACAGCTAGCTCTCCCCTATGGCATGGATACCCATGGCCTCGACCATAGCCTGCCATGTTGCTCTTCACGAACAGTTTTCCTGACGAGTCACAGATATTCATCTCGTCCGGAAGGTTTATCAAAGGCGCTAGAGTTGCATCCACCGACCCATTTCCCCATTTGCAAATAACACTCGATGCGTTGCTCGGGATTCCTATACTGTCGCCTTGCAAGTGGTGAGAAGTTGAGTTGCACGGTGGGTGTTGAGTTGCTTACCAATTGGGCGCAATGATGGTTGCTGGTCAACAGCAATCACGGTGTGCCCCTTTCGCTGGCATTCAATAACTGCCGCCAGCCCCCCTAAGCCACAGCCTACTACTATAACTTTGATTCCACTGGACCTGGGATGTGCCGTGCCCCAAGGGCCTGAGCCGCGCTTGGAAATCATGGTCGTCGAGGATGTGGAATGTGTAGGCCTCTGGCCTCCGGCCTCCGAGCGTTGGTACTCAAGCAAAGGCAAAGAGGAAAATCCAATTATTATATTCTGCTTCTGGTAAACCGTGAGTCCGAGCATGTGGGGGAGCTCCAACTCCACACCCAAACCCCATCAAACACCCTTTGGCGGCTGGAAGCTCCCTGGGGCCGAAACAGCCGTGTGTGTTGAAAAAGTGCTCCCGGGGCATATTCTGCGAGTGGCACGACACTGGTCTTCTACCACGGTCCAGATAGTGGGACGATCTCAGGGCTGTCATTCCACGTGTCTCCTTCAGCGACCCTGGACGAAATGTCTCTTTTCCAGAATCTACTTGACAGCATCAATGGCAAAGGCGGCCAAATGCTGAACCATCTAGGCGATCGAGCGTTTTACCTCAACCATGCGGTAGAAGGACCATTTGATGGGTTAAGCAGACCAGGCGACGATGTCTGCGCCCTGGCCCAGAGCTTGGTCACAGACTGCCAGCAGCTGATCTCCTTGCTCGTTCCTCGACGCATGCAGCTCTTACAGCTTGCCTTCGCAGGAGCATTGCCAGCAGCAGTAGCAGTTGTCAGTCATTTCAAGGTAGCAGACACAATCGAGGAACTGGGCGGGGAGGCGACTGCAGTCGAGATCGCGGCCAAGGTGGACACAGATGCGACAAAATTGGGTGAGCTTAAGAACAGGAAATCCTTCCACGTTTGCTTATCCCTAGAGCCAATGTCCTTCGGACCTTGACGGCACATTATGTCTTCGAGGAGCACGAGGGGGCTTATTTCACAAACAATCGCCAGAGCAGAGAGCTTGTGACCAAGGGGGGCGGTGCTGCAATGATGGAGTCATAGTCGGTGAATGGCCCCCAATGCAGACCCCTCCAACTAACACAAGAGCAGTGCTCAAACTTCTGGCAAAGCCCTACCGGGCCTCCTTCCGTTAATGACTGACAAAGAATTGATGCACAGCTCTGATCCTCGCCAGTCGGCTTTCAGCAAAGCTCATGGAGCACCAATAGGCATTTTTGACTATGTCTTCGACCCAAGGAATCACGACGAGTTAATGACCCTGATGGCTGGACTGCCTTGGCTGAGCGAGACGTCAGCTCGCGAAAGCGTCCAGCATTTCGACTGGAGTCGCTGGGGCAAAGAGGCACAAGTCTGCGACATGGGATGTGCAGATGGCGGGATCATGGCTCATCTCAAAATCAAGGAACCCTCGCTTCATATTATCTGTCAGGACCTGGCGCCAATTTTACCGAGAACGCGGGCGGTAAGCAAAAAGCATACCTATGCTACTTCGAATTCGCTGACGGCACTCTAGACGATGGAGCAAATGGTGCCGGGAGCATTGGAAAACGGGGGAATTGAGATCATGGAACATGATTACTTTATCGAGCAGACGAGGCTAGCCGATGTCTACTGGATGCGGGCGGTCCTGTAAGCATTTCTGTGAAGAGTCCCACACCCCTTTGCCGTCGCTGATGCCTTCCCATGTAGGCACGATTATTCTGACGACGACTGTGTGACAATCCTGCAACGTCTAAAGCCTCGGATGTTGGAGAACCCACAGGCAAGACTGCTCATCAACGAAGTCATAGTTCCCTCGCTTCCGACGCTTAAAGGATCGGAGAACCGGCCGATATCAGAAACGAAGCCTCAGAGACAGTCATCTTTCGTTGAGATCACGAGTGTAATGCAATTACACTCCGTGGCTATGCAAGGCGGATTCGAAAGAACCTATCAAGATTTTGAAGCGATCTTCAAGCGTGCTGGGTTTCGGGTTCACCATTTCTACCCTCTCCAGTTTTTCACGGCGATCGTCGAGGTCGCCCCTGAAAATCCACCTTTTAAACTCTAGCACAAAGAAGGGGCAATCCATAGCCGCAGATTCTCTCAAGGTCCTCTGATGAAGCAGGCTCCAGAGAGCTGAATGAACAGCTGTAGGAGTCGGTCACAATGAGAGGGTAGGTGACATGCCCAAGACCAGAAGTTGTTACTGGCTCCCTCGCCGCCTCGCGTGTCTGCACCGAGAGCCTCACTAGCCTCTCCCAATCCCGGCTTTCGGGGGATTACTGTACACATGCACCGTCGTTAGGACGGCCGCACTCACTCGGGCGATTGCCCCACAAAGGCTTAACTAGCCCCCAGTCCCCCACCAAGCCTTAGCAATTCCCTGTCGTTCAATCCAGCTTATAATGTCGCTTATCGTCCAGTGCCATCGTTCAAAGTGCGCAGTCGACGATTTCAAGCCGCCAGAGAGCGATAGCAGTCATGTCGAAACCAATATCTTTGGTCGAGGGCGTTACATTCCAGTCGATGCATGTGGTGATTGCTTTTCTCCTACTTGCTTGCATTGTCTCTTCTCCTGTCGTACACATTGTTCCGTCACAAGGGCAGAATACCGAAAGGGCTACGCGAGCCTCCGACCCCAGCCGGCGCTCGCCCCTTCGTTGGCCATTCACACATCTGGAACGGCAACGCCACCTGCAATCCTAGCGAGACCCAACTGGTGAAATGGGCTCGGGAATACGGCGAGATCTATCAAATTTGGCAGGGCATGGAGAGGTGGGTAATCGTCTGCTTGCCAGAGGCCGTCAAGGTAGAGCCAACTACTATGCAAACCTTGCGACGGACGAATTCTGATCAGAACAGGAAATATTCGACAAGCATGGAACTGTGACAGGAAGCAAAGCCCGTCTGCGTGTTGCCATGGACGTTCTCTCTGGTGGCTTTCGTATGCTCTTCATGGTATGCCCAGATCTGAGACCCAGTTTCCCACTGCAGTCGCTTACCTGGCTACCGATATAGCCGTATGGGAAGCACTGGCGTGCTGTGCGTAGCGTTGTCCACCAGTGCCTGTCGATCACGTCTGCCGAGAAGATGAAACCTTCACAAGACCTTGAGTCTCGACGCTATCTATATGATGTATTGACGGATCCTGAGAATTTCCTGGTTCATGTGAGACGGTACACGGCTAGTGTGATCATGTATTCCACGTACGGCCGCCGAGTTACCAGCTTGGACGACCCTACCTACCAGGCCATCTTTGAGGAGGCACAGGTCTTTGGAGTTGTCTTCGGGACGAGATTTATGGTTGATAAGTATCCCATCCTAGAGAAACTACCGAAGTTCCTGCAGTGGTGGCGAGCTAAGTACGAGCCTTATCATCAGAAGGAGGTGGAACTTTGGATGGGTTTGTGGAATGGTCTCAAGGAGCAGCTTGCTTCCGGAATCCATACCGGGTGTTTCGTCAAAAAATTCATGGAGGTGGATTATCCCAAGATGGGTATCTCGGAAATCGAAGCCGCCTATGTTGCCGGCACCCTGATTGAAGCAGGAAGTGGTGAGTTTGACGCGATAGGGGCATTTTTGCGTGCTAATGCTCTGGTTTGTTTGCAGATAGCACCCAAAACACGCTTAACAGCCTCATCCTCGGTCTCGTTGCATTCCCTGAAACTGTAAAGGCGGCTCACGAAGAGCTCGACTCTGTGGTTGGTGATCGTCTGCCCCAGTTTGAGGATTCGCAACGGCTGCCCTATATCCGCGCTATGGTTAAAGAGGTTATGCGTTGGCGTAGTGTCTCCAATGACCATTTTGCGCACCTAAGTACAGTGAGTCTTGCGACTGCGAGAATATGCGACGACAAGGAATTGACCTTAGCCAGGGAGATGTAGTGTACAAGGATTATTTTATCCCTGCTGGCACTGTCATCGTGGGAAATACATGGTATGATATTACAGTATGTCATAACTAGGACGCTGACTTTCCAGTAGGGCACTGCATTATGACCCGGAACGATACCCGGAGCCGGGACGCTTCAATCCCGCACGCTTCCTAGGAACACGTGCTCTTGAACTCAGCGCTGGAGAATGTATCAATGTCTCAGACCCTTGCGATAGAGATCATTGGTCTTTTGGAGCCGGGAGACGCGTCTGCCCTGGATATACGTTGGCCGAAAACTCCCTCTTTATATTGACTGCCCGTCTCCTGTGGGCCTTTGACATCATAGCCCCGGTCGACACTGCTACCGGGAAATGAATTGCGCCCAGCCTCTGGAGTTACCGCGCCGCGCAGCTGTTCGGGCCGATGCCCTTCAAGGCTGACTTTAAAGTACGAAGTGCAGCACGAGAAAAGCTCATTTTGGAAGGAAATAAGTAAAGAAATCAAACAACACTTGAGATAGGGCAGTTCATGCTGCGGGCATGATCTAATATGGGAGACGCTACAAGCAAGGCTATAGCATCGTGTGTCAGCCAGACTTGCGCCTACAGCCTTCCAGCAAGATTTTTTGGCAGATAATCAAAATACAACCAGCTTAGCGAACACATTACTCTAGCAGAGGCATACATAGCGGGTGTGAATCATGTATGTACGGGAGCTCATTGTCTGCGTCGGTTTCTGCGAGCTTGAATCACATATACCCATTCGCTCACTCATCGTAGAGAAGATGTTGAGATGGCTTGGTAAGTTTCTCAAATTCACACAATCAAGAACATCAATGGTAGCGCAATCACTCCACCTTGTTGCGTGACCAAGGTTCCACCTAGGCGCATAGATCTGTAGGATTTTGGGCTCTTTTTATATTTGTACAAAGTATCATTATGCCTGCACAATAGGCTGTGCTTACATACTCAATGGAGGTCGTTCTGTGAGGCTGTTTCAACCCCACATGTCATTTTGTCAGCAAGCGGATGGTGCGTCTAGATCATCACTAACAATTTCAAAACAGTATTCAGCACATTTACGCCAATTCCGCTAAAACAACGGTATAAACTAGGTCTTTTGGTCGGCCGCCGTTGCGAGAAAGCCCATTAAGGATTGCTTACGTCGTCAAAACGTTTGAAAAAATGAAGGAAGTCATCAATTTTGCCGGTCCATCGAGTAAGATCGTTGATAGTTCCATCCCAGAGCCCGGAGAAGACGATGTCTTCATCAAAGTTGTGGTGTCGGGCACTAATCCCAAGGATTGGAAGCTGCCTGATTTCGCTCAGGGCTATCCGCACGACGATGGTTCGATGCTTGCCCGCGCCCGAAATGGCCTGAACCAAGGGGATGATATTGCAGGAATAGTGGAAAAGGTCGGCAAGAACGTAGTGGAGTTCAAGGTCTATCTCGGATAACTACTAGACGCTCAACATCGATACTAACGGCGAGCAGCCCGGCGAACGTGTTGCGGGTTTTCACCGCATGGCTACACCAGGAGGCTCATATGCAGAATACGCTATCGCGCCGAGCTGGACCACGTTCCATCTGCCAACAAAAACCTCCTTTGAAGGTCAGCGAGAACTCCCTGAAGTGTTTGTGACAGGAGCTGATATATGCTGGCCCATCCTCTAGAAGCAGTAACTATCCCGCTAGCAGGCTTGACGGCAGTGATGGCCTTGTACGAGAAACTCTTGCTGCCTCTACCATGGTCACCTGCAACGGATTCAATACCTCTAATTGTCTACGGCGCAAGCACTGCAGTTGGTGCGTTTGCAATCAAATTAGCGCAGCTTTCCAACATTCACCCAATCATCGCAATTGCTGGCAAGGGAATTCCCTTCGTGGAGACCTTGGTAGACAAAAGCAAAGGCGACATCATTATCGACTATCGTGGTGGAGCGGCACAGACGGTCAAAAGTATCGAAGCGTACCTTACAGACACTGAGAAGCGCGTTGCAAAGCATGCTATGGACTGTGTTATCGTGGAGCAAAGCGCCGAAGTACTGCGCCAGGTGGTTCCATCCGATGGCCACATTACCTGGCTCTTCCCGAACACCTTCAACGTATCGCCGATCAAAGCCACAACGACTAATGTTGGCTCTGCCCATAATCAAGACGGCTTGGGCGACTCTCGTGAGCTTGCATTCGTTTTCTCACGTTGGTTCACTTATGCTTTGCAAAATGGCAAATTCTCAGGCCACCCTTTTGAGATTCGCAAGGGAGGATTAGGGGCGGTGGAACAAGCTCTCAGAGACCTTAAGGAAGGAAAGGCCAGCGCAGTAAAGTATGTCATACCTATCTAAGCAGTTATTGGAGCCTCCGCAGTTCTAGACATCGTCATCTCAACCTCTACAAGAAAGCTAGAAGATATCAAACCGGTGCCCTCAGATCAAGAGTCGGATCTTGCTTCAATCAGGCAAATGACGACCCGGTTTTACTACAGACGATGGAAGGCAGAAACATGCGTGATTTCTTCAGTGCTGTGATTAGGCGATAGCCTTTGAAAATGCGTCTCGTATTTCGAAATTGGCCAGCCATTTATGGGAGAATCTGGCACAAGTCCCAGCTAGATTCTCTACTGTGCTTGTTGTAACCTGGCTGTGAGTGATATAAACGTGGCTCGAAGGTAGTTGATTCCGAGTACCTGACACCCGCGCTAATCAATGTCGTCAACTACCCACGTCAGCATAGCCCGACATCATCATGAAGAGGTAAGATGAGTATGGATACTCAGAGAAAGCGCTAAGTACCATTGAGAGTTTTGCTGTGGTATTTTAATCTTGGTACGAAAAGACTTTACGCAACACAAACCGGCCTCTTTGGGTATTAGACTGTGTATCACTTTGAGGTGCAAATTTCGCCAGCAGGTATTTCTATCCAAACAGAATATTCGCTAGGTTTTGTACGTAGAATTATATGCCACAATCACACAGCGAGTATAGCCTCGATCGATTGTTAGCACTTGGCGTGATACTTGGTCACTCTTGATGAAAACAGTTGGTCAAGATGAGATCTGTTTCTTTTTGTGGACCCGAACCTCCAAATCATACTGCTTCACAAACCAAGCATTCCAGGTCTGCCATTTCCCCGAGGAATTCACGAGCTCTATCTCAAACCGGGACAGAAACGTTGGCACCAACTTACTAATCTCCATCAGACTGATATTCTTGCCTATACAGGTCCGAGAGCCTTGTCCAAACTGTAAAGGGCATCGAGTTAGTTGAGTGATTTTCTTTCCCTTTACCGGGGCCTTGCATTCAACCTACGGTGAGCAGGTTCCGTTCGAGCTCTTGCACAGTCTCCCGGTCGCTCAGCCATCTTTCTGGCCTGAATTTGTCCGCATCGTGTCCAAATACCTCTTCGTTGTAGTGTGCAACCCAGGGATTGACGCCAACAGTCGCCTATCGTCATGAGTGAGTTCCCAATGCCGACTAACACTGGCTAGAGACGTACACCCGCTGGAAATGCAACCCCGGCGATGACCGCGCCTTCAGCCGGAACCTGGCGTGGTAATATCAACCCAACCGCGGGATGCAACCGCATTGCCTCTTTCAAAACTGCTTGGAGGTAAGGAAGCTGCTGTGCTTCGGCGAAAGTCACTGGAAAAGACAGACCCCCTTCTTGATTCTTAAGCTGAATTTCATTTTGAAGTGTGTCCATTGCCTCCGGGTTTGTTAGAAGATAGTAGAAGATTGCACCAAGTGTGATACTAGTGGTATCAGACCCAGCCCCAATGTTCCCGAGGCAGGCTTGAAAGATGTCGTGCTCACTGATCTTCTTGGGATCATCCTTATGTACCTGGATCAGTCTGGAAAGTACATCGCCTTTTCCAGTATCCTCCGTCTCGCTTTGTCGAAGTAGAACTTGATTAGCTGTAAAGTCCGTGATGTATTTGAGGCTCAGTCTTTGGTGCTCCGGTAAAAACTTGTGCTGCATTGCGGTAAGCCAAGGGTGCCACTGGGAATAGTCACCCACAAAGGACATGTATCGAAAATATCTGTCCAGGGCGGTTATGATGTTTCCCACGTCTTTGCCTGCCTCGATATTACCGAAACGCTTTCCAAGCTGGGGAAAGATAGGTTAGTCAACCTACACAGCCAAATGCGCGAGCTTGTAACTCACAGTGATCTCTCCAATCACATCTAAGGCGTATAGCTGCATCCAGAATGCCCAATCAATCTGAGACCCCTTTTCGGCTATGTCGGAAAACACATCCATCAAGAGACGCGTGCAGTTATCCACATATTGCTCTTGCGTCAAGAGAGTAGTCATGGAATATACTGCAGCGAACTTTCGCCGTTCGTTTGCATGGTAAACAGGGTTTGTGGCACCAAATAGGCTAGCTTTTTTGGGGTCCACGCCTCCAGAAGCAAAATACCACGATGTCTGGAGTCTCTTAGATTGGCGAATACGGATTGGAAAAGGGGAGACATACCTTGAGGAACTTGGTTCCGTGGCCATACAGTAGCTTGATGGCTGTTGAGTCATTGATACTATATTCATTTGGAGCAATCCTGACAACCCGACCTAGGTAGAGGCCAGGTGGTGAGCGTCATGGCAACCGGTTCTCGAGATTGGTGTCAACAGACCGTATTTCTTGTGCAGTTCAATATTCAACTTTTCGAAATCTCCTTTGAGGAGCTTGTATGATTTCCAAGCCCGTGAATATCTCGCCAAAATAGGTCCGGGAACCCTGCTGAGTGGAGAGAGCCATGGCAAAACAAGATGATACGCGATGCTGAAAAGGAGTAGAGTGGCACCAGTCAAGAAGATGTAGTTATCTGTCATCTTCGGTGTCGCCAGTAGCAAGTTATGGTCTCTAAGGATATGATATTATAGACCTGGTTGTGCTTGGTGATGAATCTACGGCTGTGCCACTACCGTAACGATGACTATGTTCGAGAAGTAGCCTTCAACGCAAAGTCATTTGCCGGGGCTAAGTCGGTGCGCCCATCTCCACACATATACACAGAAATCTGAGGACTCTGCGGCCCTCTACAGTATGGTCTATCCCCACTCATTCCCCACACATTCGAGAGAAAGTCGTGCCCGTGATTGTGTTGTCGTCGGATTTTGGAAACTGCCTTATCTCGCACTTACCACTGTGGGGAATCCAAGGGCAGAAGTGTTAGAGCCGACTACGTTGAAAGTACCACCTTCTACAAACGAAATGAGGTATACCATGCGGTCCCTCCGATTTCAGTTGTTCGTTCAGCTGGCCTCGCAGCCCTTCTCCTCGTGAGTTTTGGGGTTCGTCAACAGGTCATCAAGAAGAGATCGAACCTGCGAGTCTTGGTGAGCATGTCCAAGTATACCGTGACTGTTTTCACCCTGGCACTTTGGTGGACGCACTAGTTAGAGGCCAGTAACAACTCGGTCAGACCATATGTTCTGGCTAGAGGCAGCCGGAACGCCTGTCTGAGGGAACACAGACATAAATTCGCCTAACTTTCGAGGATGTGCCAGAACTGTGCGAGCGTATCCTTGATCGTTTCCGTTCAGGGAAAGGAACTACGCGAGCGCCACTTCGATCGTTACCGAGACATTCAATATGTGTCCAGGTTCACAAAAATTACGCTGCTGAAGTCCCATCTCTACAGTCTCACGGTGAAGTTCTTCCCGGGATATGAGAATGAGCCATAGAGCAAAGATTTTCGGATCAGGCAGTCAAAAAGTGTTTTCGGCCAAAGCTTACCTATTGTAATACATTATCATATCGACTTCGCGTGAACCGAAGTCAGACCTAGGCGTCCACAGACGCCTCCTCGTCTTCGAAGACCTCAGCTGGTACGTACACTGAGCCGTCCATCAATCTTCTTGCCGTCCTAATAAAGGATAACGTCAGGAATCTTGGTACACCTCCATCCTCGTGGATCATGTCGACCTCGACGGCGATGGGCATGATGCCCATAGGATGCTCAATGTTCAGTGTGGTTTCCTTTGCAGCGTCCGCCCCAATAAGATTGTACACTACAGATCCCACCACCCTGCTTGCAGCTGCGAAGCTCACAGACCCGGTCCCGGCCATGCTCTCGTGGCACATGTTGTCCAAGAAGAGCCTTCCGCAAACGTGGGCGCCTGAGCCTGCTCTATGGGTTGGATCTGCAATAAGTACGGGCATGGGTAAAAATGGGGACTGTTCATCGACCTTATTCCAGTCAGCACACATTCCCACCATCTGAGCGGCACGGCCACGCAATTCTCTTGTGGCACGAATGAGGTGCTTGGTTCTTGTCAACTCTGAAGCACTCTCATGACCAGTGATGTCCAGATCTCTTGCAAGCGCAAAAACACATATATTTCCTGCATCGCTGATTGTTATCCCGACGCGGCGGCCATTGCTCATATTTATTTCATCTTTAGGATTCCCAGTAGGAAATAGTCCTTTGTTTAAAGCCGCTCCTAAAGTTTCACGGTAGTCGAGCATGATCGGTGCACCTGATCCTGGAACCGCAGCGATTTGGTATTTGCCTTTAGAGACGCTCTTTCCATTTGCATTGACAGGAATATGTGCAATGAAATTTTTTTCGGTGCTGGTGTTGTATATCCGGATTTCCTGATACCTTGGCTCTGCTTGCGTCTTCGCGAGTCCGCTCAGTCCGTTGGCTTGAGAGGTCGTACTGTCAGACGGAGTCGGTGGTCCCTTCCCCTCTCTAAAGGTTTTGATCAAGCCTTCATCCACAGCAAAAGGCCCGACGGCGGCTGAAATATTTCCACAGGCCATGTTGTACTTCACTTCGTCGTCTGCGACACCAACTTGCACAAATTCGTAATCAACATCGGTCATGTCTCTCCGGGATTCAGATATAATAGCCATTTTTGATGTTATAGCCTTTGCCCCACCCATTCCATCGATTTGCAGTGGATCCGGAGCGCCGATGATACGTTTGAGCAACCTGTCTCGTTTCTTTCCGGCAGGGGGAATGTCGCGTGCATGGAAGAAAATGGCCTTTGAAGAACCTCCACGCATGTAAACCGCTGGGATGGCAATCTGATCCGAGTCGGTCTCCAGATCCATGTTGACAATCATGTTTGCTGCTGATATTGCTGCCAGGTCTCGATCGAAGCAGAAACGGACAGGACAGGCAGTCCTTGTTGCAGAGTAGATTGAGTCAAGCACTCGACGAGAAGCCTGATAAGACAAAGAGTGGGACTATCACATGGAAGGAGGAAAGAAGCAAGAGGGAACCACCGCAATAGCGGGAGATTAGCTGTAATACATAGCTCAATCAATTAGCTAGCTATCTATCTAGCTATGTGTTGTTAGTTAGGCTGTCTCTGAAGAGGGGGGATAAGAGAACGAGGAAAAGAGTAGGTAGACGAGGCGAAGTAGCCGTGCCATGCCAAGCCGTGCCCTAGTGCACCTTCCCATCTAAACATGCATGTGACATGGGTCAAGTTAAAAACAACAACGGTCACCCTGGATGACGATCGGCTCTGAGAGGGTTTAGGGCATGTGGGGGATCATTACTCACCATTGGATTGATTAACCCACGTCTGCCACCCCCACAACATGCTGGTCCGGTCAGGAAGGAAAACCGCCAGTTCGGCCTCTCTCAGGACCGCGTTCTATGAGTTTCAGATATCTTTATGCTCCCTACAAATCGGTGCCATGAATTAGTGCAGGGAAGGCGACTTGGCCGATATCGGGAGAGCCAACATAGAAGGTAGACCGCGATGGTGCATTAAATTCGCAGAGAATAGTGTCATGAGATTTACTATCAGTTAGCATAGAAGGCTAATTAAGACAGATCGAGTATCAGACCAGTTTTGACAGGTGGTTTGATCACCAGCGCAATTTATAGCAGGACGACCTCGCGATGAGTAACGTTGCTAGGAAACGTTCAGGAGTGCCTCTTCTATGTTAGAGATCCTACTAAGGTCTAACTAGGTTAGGGTTTCTAGTAATAATCTAAATAGTATGAACTAATTAAGAAGAACGTTGTTGGACACAGCCTTGAAGGAGACCGGTCACGAGCCGCACGAGCACGACTCATCACACTCGTTGGGCACGTGGGGGGATCCATAGGAGAACAAGGCTGAGTCACGTGGTATGCCCTGTTGGCTCTGTAGGCCCTGCTGGCCCTGTTGGTGCAGGGCGCACAGAGCGCACAGAGCGCGCAGAGCATGGGCATTATATATACACCCTCATTACCCCCAGATA
>NW_006912943.1:0-12919 GCF_000585535.1 Cladophialophora psammophila CBS 110553
AGAGCGCGCAGAGCACGAGCATTATATATACACCCTCATTTCCCCTAGATAGTTACACTCTCTTCGTAGCCAACTCATGTTAACTATTGGACTTATAGTTCTTAGTGACAAGTGACTTCTCATACCTCGTGTTCTTCCCAACCAGTTCATACTATTCAGATTGTTACTAGGAACCCTAACCCAGTTAGGCCCCAGTAGGATCTCTAACACACTACCTAAAGAAGTAGCGGCTAGGGCTATAAATATCTAGTATAGCGGTAGTATCGAGGAATAAAATAGAACTAATAAAACACTTAAGAATAGAGGTAGACGGCGCTAAAAGCCATAGTATTTATAATACTCTGCTTAATCTATAATAAATAGTACATTATTAATACTATAAATTATTCTATATCTCTCTCTCTACTAGTCTATTTAGATTTAATATATAACTAGATAACTTTTTCACTCTACTATCGCTCTATTAGTCTAGTATAGCTCATTATAATATAGTTATCTCGTCTTATTATATCTCTTCCTCTCTTATTTATAGAACGACCTCGTCCGATAGTATATAGTACGCTTAAGAATTATTTAACTCTATTATTATTTAGAGAGTAGGTCCGTAGTACTATAAGAAGAAGCTCGTAACGAGAATAAATTCTTCTCTCTTATTAAATCTAGAATACGAACTAAAATACTATTAGTAAATATAATAGATTTACTCGGTCTATATAAGAATACCGAAGTCGCTCTTAATATTTCGCTTTAATAACTACTCTATCTTAGAGTCGAGCTTATTTCTATATTAATATTACTCGGTGGTTCTAAAGTTCGCTCTTAAAATTCTTTCTTAACTAACTAAGTAACGCGAGAGAAGAGAGGATTTACTCTTCGCGTTAGAGTTCCATTCTAAGAGTTATTACTATTATATTCTAAATCTATTCTCTCTTCGCTATATAAGTCGATATAAGCTTATAATATTTAGTTCGTATTCTCTTAGTTAATAAGATTAATAATACTTTTATCTAAAGTAGTTATTATAATAGATTTTAATAGCTATTATTTACTAATTTCTACGCGAAACGACTATAATAATAGTATCTTTTTATCTTTAATAATAGCTTAATAAATATTTTAAATAAGTTAAACTTAATGGGAAGTATCGATTTTAACTTCTTTAATAGCTTTAATACCGTTTTCTATAAGGGCTCTAACCTAAAAGATAATAAATATTTCGTAATTATAGCTATTTAGTTATTTATTAATATTAATATTCTAAAATATAAACTATCTACCGTCTTTAAGCTTTACTCGAACTTAAGAGTTAAGATACTTTAAAATAATCGAAATTATTAAGTCTTTTACCGTGCGCTTTCTAATCGAATCTATAATATAAACGATTCGAGAATCGAAATCGACGTATATTAATCACTAATAATTAATCTCTCGATAGAGAATTAGCTTCTTCCATATAAACTTATCTTATCGCTACGATCGCGGCCAAATTATAAACGTAAATATCTCTCGAACGTTATATAGATAGATTATATTTCATCCGTCTTTCACTTAGTGCTTTCGGTAAGCCGCGATATATTTAATAACGTAATTTATAGATAACTAACCGTTATAATCTATACTAAGTAAAAGATATTCTAATTCTTTCTTATTAATTATATACTCTCCCGAGTAATAATTCTCACCGCGAAGAGATTTTTTTACTCCGCGACTATACTTTTTAAATTTCTTTAAAGCGTCTTAAATTCGCTAAATTTCTAACGTATCTTTTTTAGCTTTCACTCTTTCTATAATTCGAATTACTTTAAGAGTAGCGTAATACTAAAGAGATTACCTCGAACTAATATTAGTCGGTAATACTTCGATTAATCTTTAAAATACTTATATAATAGCTTTAAATTCGTATTAAATTATTTTATTCGCTTATCGTTTCGTTAAAGTATCTCTATTAATATTATATTTAACTCTCTTAGACTAGTTTATAATAATCTCTTATATTAATCTTTTTATATTAAAAGAATTTCTTAATAAGTTTTATTTATATAGTCTCGTATTAAAGAGCGAAGATAACTCTTAAAACTCTTTACGAAGATATTTACTATTGGAAATAATTTCTTTAACTTCTGTGAACGCTTACTTAGTAGACGAGAAGTATATTCGCTTAGGAGCTCTCACTTCTATCTCTAAAGATGTTCTTAGAACTAACGGTATTAATCGCGATCTCTTTCTAAGCTAAATCACTATTTTAATATATTTATTTCGAATTTCTAATTACTTTTTAGTCGCTTCCTTAATTACGACTTCTCTTTCTTTAATTTTAGTGAGCTTTTTTATTATAGACTTATTCTTAAAGTAATTTAGAATATTTCGCTTCTAATATCTTTATTCTTCTTCCGACTATCTCTTAAATACGGTCGGTAAAGGCGAAGATTTTATCGCTTATTCTTAGGAGTTCTTTAATTAATCTTCGGTCTCGTCTTTCGTTAATATTTTACTAAATCTCTTCTCTATAAATTTCTTAGTAGGCGATTTTATAGTTAATTTCTTTTTTATAATGAGATTCTATTCGACCTAACTAATTTAGCTAATCGGTATCTTTAGAAGACCCTCGGTGAGAATTAAATTATATATATTTAGTGACTCTATACTATTTAGTTAGTGTAATCCATTCTTTAACTAAAGATAATATTCTAAACGCGTAGCTATAACTTGTGAATGCTTATAATTATTCATAGCGTTTCTAAAATCGTCTAGATTCGACCATACCGTAAAGATATCGATTCGTTACGGTGCTAGCTAAGAAAACTTTACACCCGTGAGACCGGCTAGCCGTTTTATCATTTAATAATTAATTCAACGTAATACATTTATAAGTGTCTCGTCCCGCAGCTTAAGCGCTATTCTTATACACTAGAGCTTCTTTAATGTATACACTATATTACCTAGCCACTATATCACAATACCTTCTTAAAATTCTTCGATTATTTATTACCTAAACTTTCGGCTAATCGTATCTCTACCGCTCGTATTCTTTAGAAATAGAGCTACATTCTAGCTTCTAATATAATTAACACCTTTAATAAATCTTCTCTTAATTTCGTTATATTTATTTCGATTATTAACCGCTTCTTTAATTAATACTTAAAATCTTTTAACCTTCTTATTCTTAATCACTTCGTTTTTAAATACTATCTTTAATTCTAAATCGTCTTTAATATAATTAGCGATTTTCAGTATAAACTTTTCACTTAACTATTATATTCTTTCGACTATTTAGATGGCTTATTTAACTTATTCGATTACGTCGATTTCTTCTTTACGGTATAATACTAGTATTTTCCGTAATAATTTTTAAATCGAGAAATAATGAGAATGCGACATCTAAATATTTAATACTATAGCCGTACTAAGAGTAATATCTCTAAAATCATAAATGAGTTACGTTCCGACCATTATATTAAGTCTTTATAAGGGAGCTTAAGTTATCTATAGACTAATATTAATGATGTCTTATCTCCGAATCGTCACTTACTACTGCTAATTTAAGAGCGTTAGTGTAAACGGATCTAATAACGAAGTAATATACTAAGGCGTTTACGAAACTTACTATTACGGTGTTATCGATGTAAAATTAGACGTAAGCCCTTATACGCGACGAGATCTTCGCGGAGTATCTTAATTACTTATATTACTTAAAACTATTTATAAATAATTAAAGCTCGGTTTTCTTAATAAAAAATATACTAAATGAAGCTATAAAATAGTATAGCGTTGTTTTTCAAGGTTAATAAAGATATTCTTTAAGTATTCGTTAGAAATAAAGAGAATTAAGTGATTACTTAACGAAATAGAGTAAAGACGAGAGAAAAGAGGCAGTAAAAATAGTCGAGAGCTAACTTAGCCGCCTATTAACCTCACTACTCGTTAAGTAACGAACTTCGTTATATATTAACGTCACTATTATATATTTACGTCGATTTTAGTTTCTTTTTATCTATTCTTTCACTTATAAAGTACTATCTACGAACTAAGTGAGGAATGCTTCGGTGGTCGCGGTGGCGGCGTCTTAGTATTTATTCACTTAACTTCTTACTCGTCTTTAGTGTTATTTATAGTTTAAATAGTATTTTCTTCTCTTTAATTAATTAATTAGCTCGCTTATTAGTAGTTTCCGTAAATAAATTACTCTATATCGCTATCGTTACTATATTCTATTATCGTATTTATTTATACTATGAATTTCGATTTACGCGTCGTAATATCTATACTTCGTCGTAACGTACGGACCGTAAGACTATCACTAAGTATCTTTTTAAGTTTACGTTAGTCTAGTAGCCTCTTAGCGAGACTATTTTTAGATTTAATATATAATTAAATAAATTAGCTTATACTAAAGACTACTAAAATATTATAAATTATTTTCTTTATAATTTTTATCTTTATTCTATTTATTATTTATATATTTTAAGAATCATCCTAGAAATAAATAAACGAGCGCGGATAATTAATAATACTCGCCCTATAGAAATTAAATTAAATAAATTAAAGTATAAGAGAAACTATAATAGAGTTACCGATATTACTATACCGTTCTCTTTATTATAGTAGTACTAACCGTAAATATTGAATCTACTCTAAATAATAACTTAATTAACTAAAACTTTAGTAATAGACTTAATGAAAGGTAAGCGAACGTAAGAATAGTTATAGAGAGCTCGCCTTTCTTCTTATCTTATATAAGTAACGCCGTCTTTATTTACTTAGTGAGTTCTTTTTAGATTATTCTCTTCGTCTACGTTTTAATCCGCGGGACTCTCGGAAATCTCTTTCTTTACTAATTCTTCTAAAAGAAAGAGAAAACTCGATAATAAAGTTAGTTCGAAGTCGTTCTTAATTATTCTCTTTATCTTCGTTTAATATCTAAACTAGCGAAGTTATAAAAGTAGTTAGAGTTCTTCGAGATAGACGTTTAGTCTAAGTTTTAACGACTTCACTACTTAATTCTTCGAAACTATTTCGATCATCGATATTTTTACTTCGCTCTTCTTTAATCTCGTTTATAGAATTACTACTATTATTCTCTTCTATAATTACTACTCTTATTACTATATTACTTAACTTTACTAACTCGAATCGATCCGGGTTACGCGGATAAAAACGCTTTAGCCGATTAATAGTAAAGATTCTATAAAGCTTCGCATTATTTAATTTATATAGAATATAGTTATTATAGATTAAATTTATTTATAAAACTCGATACGAGCTTATTCACCGGAAGAAGAGTTTCTTAGAGCTTAATATATTTATTAAACTAAACGTATTATAAATTAAAACTAATATTTCTTCTTTTAACTTCTCTATTCGAATTTAATAGCGGTTATCGAAATACTTCTTACCTCGCTTACGTTGCCGCCTTAAATATTCTCGCGCCTCTTCTAGATTCTCTTTACGTCTTTTAAGTGCGCGCGCTCGTATTTCTATAAGTTCTTTAGTGGTATAGATCTCTTTCTATAATATTAGTCTCTAAGTAATAATATCTAGTTTAATGAGTAGTTTCGGCCGATCGAGATACTCTAATTCGTATAGAGTAAAGCCCGTACTAATTTTGATAGTTATTCGATTCGTCTATAATATAGTATATAAATAGTTTATTTAATCTTTACGATCCGAACTCTTATATATCTTCGTAAGAGCGTCCGCGATAACTTAATAATCTACTTTCACTTAGCTATTTATCTAAGAATAATACGTAGAAGTAATTACTCTTTTAATATTATATTTATTCATTAAAGTAATTATTAAGTTCTTATTTTTAGGCTCTTTATTAACGACTAGCTTTTTAAATATTCTATAGCGATAGATTAAATCTTCTTAGAGGAATTTTACTACTAATATACTATTATTCTTAGCTAGTCCGCGCGCTTTCACTCATTCGGAGAAGACACTTCTAGTCTTCATTAGATAAGCTTTTCTCCGTAATTTTAGCATCGACGTTATATCTATATAAATAGTCTCTTATCTTTTATTAACGTAAGTAAGCTTTATCTTCTTTTTAATTCTTCGTAAGTCTCGGAACTAATATTCTATATACGTCTTTTTATATTCTTTTACTATCGTATATATACTATTCTAATAGTATCGATTCGTAATACGTCGATAAGTAACCTTAACTTCTTTATACTTACTTTTATTATATAGTTCTTTTAAAATTCGTTACTTTATTTTTTTCTTATTTACTACTCGCCGTATAGATCTTATAATATTAGATCTTCGAAATAAATAATTATTTCGTATAAAGTATTTTAGTACTTTTCACTTTATTTTTTTAAAATTATCGTTATTTATTTCGATAGATCGTCGAAAGATTTAAAGATAATATATAATTTACTATAATTTCTTAGAATATTCTTTCTTTCGTAACGATATTTATTATTTCTTCTCTTTAGTAATACTTTACTAAGATATTTCGAGTTCTAACTAAATAAAGTAGATCCGTACGTATTATATCTTAATAATAGAGTTTATTATTAGTTCTAAAACTTAGTATTTTCCGTATAGAAGTAAGTCTTAGATTTTATCTAGAATTATCGGGCTAACTCGCACCGTAGAGAGTTACGCGATTACTTATTTATCGATATCTTCTTCTCTTTCTACTTTAGTATCCTTATTTATAGTTCCCGGTCGTTTAGATAGAGCGTTTACTACTGTATTCTTAATTCTAAGGACGTATCTAACTTCGAAATTAAATAGTCGAATCTAAGTAAGCTACTACGTTACTAAAGTACTAGATAGATCGGTTACCGAGCGATTTAATTAAGTAGCGAGAGTTACTATATTAGTCTTAATTAAAAAGATTATACTATATAACTAGAATTTAAACTTCTTTAATACCTTTAGTAAAGTACGGTATTCTTTTTTTCTCGCGTTATATTTAGTCTCTACTTTTATTTATAAATTACTCGTATAACGTATAGAATATTTATTTTTTCGAGAACTACTTTTACACTATATTAGCACTACTTCCTAACCTAGCAAACTAATATCGAAAGTAAGAATAATTAATTCTACGTCATTCTTATAGTTAATACTTATTAGTATAGACGCGATAGTTAGCGTAATCTTTAATACGTTTATAGTATTATCTTCTACTTATATTTATTACTATTTAGTATCTTTCTTTAATAAACGATAAAAAATAGTAACTTTATATATAAAATCTTTAATCTAAATTCGATAATAAATATAAATACTTAAAAATCTCTTTAACTCCGTAATATTCTATAATACTAACTATTTTATAATCTTTTTAATCTTCGTAGCATTAAAATGTCTTTCTTCGCGATCGTAGATATATCTAATCACTTTAATATCTACTATATAGAATTATAACTTCTCTTCTAAAACCGTTACTTTTACTCTCTTAACGTCGTATAAAACTTAATTGAGATTCTAGATATATTTTAATATAAACTTTTTTAATCTAGGCACTATTTATTTAGCTCTATAGTTCGTCTTTAATTCTTTTATCGCGATGTCGTTAATAAAAGGCCTCGTCGTCTCCGGAATTTACGCCGCTAAAATCTTATTCGATATTTTTATAAACTAGGTCACTAAATTTATAGTCTCTTACGATAAGATAATCTATCGCATTAATTCTAATAAAGTTTAAAAAGTAGTTATATCTCTATATTTAATAATTAATTTCACTTAATTATAATTAAAGAATTAATTTATTAGTGATAGAATATATATTCTAGTAAATTTCTTAGAGAAATCGTTTGACGAAGGCGGTAGATTTATATCTCGAATAGTTATTTTATTAATATTTATAGTAGTATTTATAATTCTATACTTCTTAGCCTTTTTCTTAGCTACGAGAAAGAAAGGATTTTAATAGAAACTATAATACGACTTAAAGATTTCTTTTTAAATTCGATTTTTCACCAACGTAATTATCTTCTTCTCTAGGGCCTTAGAAATATAAAAACTCTTAGTCTACTATACTTTATATAAAATAATTCGAATAATCTAAGATAGTACTACTTTCTAAATAATTTTCTTAATCTCTAAAAACTTCTAGAAAAGTGTTTCTTCTCTATTAAATAATACTTTTATTAATATATTCTTTTTTAATCTCTAAAGAACGTCTCCGATTAAAAGCTACTTTAGTCGCGCTAGCGTTAAGCGTAATTCTCTTTAAAAGGTTATAAACCGCGGTATAATTTACTAACTATAGCGGTACGGTATCGAATAGAGTTCTACAGCTCTTTCCTTAGCTATTACTCTCTTTCTCTAGTTAATTAACTTATTTAGCGTACTTCCGTCCGTTTAAGATATATTCACCGAAAGAACCTTATTAGTCTTACACTTATAAAGCGTATTTACCCGAGCTCTTAAGCCTTAGACTACTTTAATTTTCTTATATTTTATCTCGTTCACTAGACTCTCTTCGTCGTACTAATTAATTAGGTTTAATATATAACTTAATAGATCTCTACCCATTATATATCTTTCTACTAACGCCGAACTCTTATCTTCGCCTTCGTTCTTCTAGTAAAGCTCTCTTTTTATTATAATTATAGAGACTAAGTCTTTTAAGAAGACGAATAGAGGCCTCTTATCTTTCTATTCACTAACTAGTTTAACTCGCTATACCATAGTTTTCTTATTTTCATCGACTTTCTCTTCTCTTATCTTAATCTAAACGATACCTCTATTCGTCTATAAACGAAGAGTAATTATATAATTTTCATCGTTATCTCGTATTATCTATATTCACGCTATAATCTAGAATAGAGTCCCTAATATTAATCGATAACTAGAGTCTATAACCCGTACAATATAAATAGAAGTCTTAATATTTATATCGGTAATAGTTAACGTTAACGAATTAATTAACTTAATAAATCGCTACTTATATCTTCTATTATAGCTAATAAAGCTAGTAATACTTTAAGTAAATCGAATCGTATCTTTCATTTCGATTTCTATTATAAGATTCTTCGAGATTAAATTTATCTTCGCTTCGCTATTAACTAATACTCGTTTATATTTATAGCGAAGCTTAACATCTAAAAACGAATATTTAGTAAGAGCTAATTTAATAGTTTAGAAATAACTACTTTCACTATTTAGTCGTATCTTAGAGACTTACGCCTTACGATATAGAAACTTTTAATAATCTTCGTTATACTCCTAGATTTTTCTTAAGAATAGTTTCTATCTTACTTCTTTTAACCTAGCCAATATATTCTAAATAGTAATTCTAATTATTTTCTATTTTAAAATCTTATTAACTAAGCTTATCGTTTCTTCCGTAAATATTCGCCTAAGTACCTTTTAAAACTTTTCACGAGGTACGAGCTACTCTTATTTCTATATATACGTTCTTCTTTTCTAACGTTATATAACTAAACTTAGTTTCGTATCTTCTATTATCGTATCTTAACTTTCTAAAGCTTCTTAGATAATATTATTATAGATAATCTTTAGTTCTATAAAGTATATTCGTCTTATTAAGTTTTTTCTTAGTTATTCCGTAGCTTAATTAATAGCTTTAAGAATCTCTTCTATATATTATTCTAATTAAGCTTACTTCGTAATCAGATAATTCTTTTCTTTCTCTAATCGTTTTAAAATAGTCTTATAATCTACTATACTATATTTAGCTTTAAACTCTTACGCTTTACTCTTATTAAACGTTTGAGTAGTCGTAACTATAGTCTCTCTAATTTTCTCTTCTAAAGAATTATTAATTACGATTAAGTCTCTATATAGATCTACTCTAAAATAAGAGACGCGTAGACTCTTTATTAGCCCTTCTAGATTATAAAAGATATCTCTAAGATAGTTTAATTTAGTCTTTAATTATAAGAAACGAATTTCTTTAATATCTTTTCTCGATACTTTAGGCCTTATTATAATATAATTTCTCAAGTTAAAATAAATCTATTTAGCTTGTAGATATTTCTCTAAATACGAGTAGCGAGGCTATATATATCTAACCTCGCTATAAAAGTAATAAACTATATTACGTCGATCTCTCTTATAGTTAGGTCTCTTAGTCGCGAATATCCTCGATCTTAACTCTAGATTTAGATTTAATATATAACTAAATAAATTTAAATTTACTATCGTTATATTTACTAAGGCACTAATTATCTCTATTACTACTTATATTTATTTCTTTAAGCCTCTTATTTCTAGTACCATCGCACTTTAGAAACGATTAGATAGTTCATTAATATATTTCGCTAATAATAGCTTAGTAGAGAGAAGCATTATTCCTTATTTAATCTAAGAAGTCCGAGAAGATACTTCATTAACCGTTTTCTTAGTTTTCTTATTCTTTTTCTTATCTTTTATACTTCTCTTTTCCTATCTTAATATCGAGAACTTTTCTTTACGTTCTTTCACTAAATTATTTAAAGCCTAATCTTCTAAAGAGTCCGTAAAACGGTTAATATTATAATGAGCTTACGAACGGTCTATAGCCTTTTTATAAATCTTATCGTATTTAATTATTTTAGTATCTTTATAATCGATACTTAGATCTAAGATAATTTTATTACGATCTCACTTTAATAACTCTTTTAGTAACTATTTATTTAATTAAATAGAGATTACTTTCTTTTCTTTAAGTAAGATATCGTTAGTTCTTTTAAATTTACGTAGATAAATACGTATATCTTTCTTACTCTCTCGCTTTTTATCTTTAAGCGATTATAAATAAAAAAGAGTTAATATTAATTAATCTTTATCTTCGTTCTCTTACTTCTTTAATATCTTCCGCTTAATATCTTTCTAATCTCGTAGTTTATATTTAGATAGATTACGAATAATTACTATATAAAAACGATTATAAAAACGAATAATCGCTTTAATACGATCTTCTTCTAACTATCTATTATATAAAAATAAATACTTAAAATTCTCTAAGAAAGCCGTGATATTTAAGTCTTTAAAGAATAAATATTCGAAATTCTTCTTACTTCTCTATAGTATCTTTAATGTAATTAGCTCATTCTTATTCTACGTTATTATCGTCGGATCTAGTGTCGTTATTATCTATATAAGTTCTAAGAAAGACGACTATAAGGAATCTCTAGAAGAAGATAAGAAGACCGCGAAAGACACTAAAGAAGTACTCGTAGTCGGTCCCCGAAATCTCAGTATTCTAGATTACTCCGATATCATCGCTTCTATACTTCGAAAGAACTAGTTTAGAAGCTCTCGAACACTTACGATTCTTTAGAGTAGTAGCTAAATTAATAAGTTAACTAGCTACGCTTCTAGCAAAGCGCCTTCTTCTCGAAACTTAATTTAATAGTCGAATAGATCTCGCTCTTTAATACTTAGTTCGTAACTTTTTTAATCTATAAGTAATCTTCGTATACGAGAGGATCGATCTTTCTAATTAGCTCTAATATTACGCGAGTAATCTCTATAACGCCGACTAAGTTCGTACCTTAAATATTAATTAGTTAAAAGAACTATATTTAACGTAGTAATAGCTAATCGTCGATAATATTTTCTTTATCTATCTAACCGTAATAGTCTAGAATTACTATTATAGCTTTATATCGAATTCTCTATCACTATATTTCTTTATCTTAAAACTTTTTCGTATTCCGTATCTCTCTACTTCTTCTCTTTATCGTCGTTTTATATATCTATCTTCTTTCTTCTTATATCTTAATTCTTCCGCGAATATATTTTTTCGACGGCTCGCCTAGAAGAACTTTTAGATCTTTAAGAGATAGTTTTCTTTCTCTCCGAGTTTCGCGTTAGACTTTATACGTTATAATACTATAGCGTCTCGTTCTACTAATCGAGTATCTTCTCTTCGAAAATATCTCTACTATAGTATTCTATCCGCGACTAATTAATTTACTTCTTTAAAGAGCTATTTATCTTAAATTCTTCTTAATATTTCGATTCTAAACTCTTTCGTAGAAAAGATTTTCTAAATAATTAGCGAACTCTATCTCTATAAATAGCCTTATCGTCTTTTAGAGTTAAACCGATGTCTACGCGAATTTTAGTCGTTAATCTCGAACTTCTATTTAGTCGTGTTCTTCACTCTTTAGTATTAACTTTAGTAATTCTTAATGTAGTATCTTATTAAGATATTATCGTAAAGAGCTCGAATCTTCGATGAATAGATTATCTTCCCGCGGTCGCTAACTATAATAGAGTACTTTAGGATTTAGCGTATACGTGTAATAACGTATAGAGGCCTATCCAGTAGATCGGGAATCGAGAACGCGTTTCTAGTTGACACTGATAAGATAACACCACTAACACCATCTAGAGGGGCAGCGGCTAGGGCTATAAACACCTAGCACAGCGGAAGCATCGACGGATAGGATAGAACTAATAAAAAACACTTAGGAATTAGGTAAACGGCGCCAAAAACCATAGAATTCATGATGCTCTGCTCAATCTTTAATGAATGGCTCACTGCCAGCACTGTAAACTGTTCTGCACCCCCTTCTGCCAGCCCATTTAGATTTGACATGTGACTAGACAACTTTTCCTCTCTGTCACCGCTCTACTAGCCCAGCACGGCTCATCACAGCACAGCCACCTTGCCTTGTTACAATATAGATCGTAAATCTTATAGGTAGGTAACTGACTATTAAAGAACTTAAAGATAAATATTTACCTAGGGAGGGTAAAGGTCTTTATCATCAGCAATTTTTCCCGCGACTCACAGCATTCTTATATGCCTAGGGAGCCCAGGGAGCCCACAGTCGCTCACAGCTCTTATATCTAGGCTATGAGCTCTTATAGACCATCTATTTTTAGTAACTTTTATAATATACTTATTATATAATATTATTAAATTTAAAAAGGTCTTTCCTATTTCGGAAATAAGGTTTACACTAAAAGCGGATAACTCGCTAAGTCTTTATCTTAG